>NC_068453.1:6599117-6901617 GCF_023373465.1 Oncorhynchus keta
AGGCAGAGGCAGAGGCGGGAGAGAGGCAGAGAGAGGAGAGGGAGAGAGAGAGGCAGAGAGAGAGAGCAGAGAGAGAGCCAGGGAGAGAGAGGCAGGGAGAGAGAGAGAGGCAGAGAGAGAGAGAGAGAGAGAGAGAGAGAGAGAGAGAGAGTCTGGATTATGTTGTGTATTAGAAGTATCATTTCACGGTGCTCAGGCGATTTAAACACATCCACTTCCCTCCCCAACTATAATGGCACGAATAATAAAGGGCCAGCGTAATCATTCCGTTTGGCTTTGATGGAAGTTATTTATGGCCCTGCGGGACGACATCTGGGTTTTTATCTGCTTACAGTGTGATTGAAAAAGGGAAGCATTAGAGACAGGTAAAATTAGGCGATTTGGGCATTGGTTTGGAGGCGGGAGCCATGAGCCTGACACCAAAAAAGCCCCCAACATGTAATACTTTAATTAGAACTAAACTATTACCATGGCATTTCTTGGACCTGGGCCTCCCTTGCAATGAGCTAATCAGAAAGAGTTTTAATGAGAATGTGTAGTGTAGTCGTGGTGCCAGCGCGGTCCAAGGGCTTAGGGCCTATTACTAAATATTAATGATTCGCCAGTAAAAATCATTTAAAAAGCTTGTCCCAGGAGGCAGGGGAGCTAGCTAGGTTGACACACTGTTTCTCCTTCCTCCTGCACCTTCTTAGACCACATGGCTTTGAATCATTGGCCTCTCTAACCGTGCATTAACAGTTGACCTTGATAGTAGAATGCACCATAGTTTCGCTGTTCTTGGAAAACTGTAACACGCATCCATTATCTTATTGCCATGACCTTCAGTGGAGCATTTTGAGGATGCTGCACAGTCAAGCCTCGCTTACTAAAGTATGTTTAAAAATAGTGTTCAGTTTCATCCTGGAGAGTACCATCAGGGTTGACAACAAGATATGATCTGTCAAAATGCCTTTGGTATTCCAGCGCCTCATCTGGTAGTGAATGGGTTGTCGTATTGCCCTGTCTGTTCTGCTCTGTAGGCAGCAGCCAGCTGTGACTTCCATCCCACTCTATGCTAACTGAGGGGTGGCTGGAATAGCTGGGTTGCAGGCCAGTTGAAAGGTGGCTGCTGACCAGGTCGATATTTATAAAAGCGCCTAAGACTAACAAAAGAGTGCTGATCTAGGATCAGGTCCCGGTGTCAGTATAATCTTATTCATGATAATTTAACCCTCCTGTTGTGTTCCGGTCGAATTGGACCGATTTACAAGTTTCCTCTCTGAAAAATGTAGTTAATTGAATCTGATTGTCAATAGGTTCCATGACTTTGTCCACACAGGGCATCTGAACACACAAAACACATGTGGATGATTTTCATAACATTTTGGGTGTTTTATTTAACTTTGTACAGCTGTGTTCCTGGTCAAAAATGACGGTCATTAGAAATGAATGGGTGAGACTACAATTAGTGTATAAAATTGAGTTCAAGCACATGCCCATTCATCAGATGGACACACTTGCTCTCCCAGACCCTCCCACATGCATGTGTGTTTGAGCACACACACACACACACACACACACTAGAATATTTCCCTACGGAACCACACCTGTTGACATTCTCACAAATAATCGCAACATTGTTTCAATAATATATAGAACTTTTCTCACAACTCTGGTACAGTATATAAAGCTTTTTTGAGGCCTTGCTCACAATTCATTCTGTGGGCAGCACAACGACCAAATGATATACTGTTTGTGAGGCTCTTGATAATATCTTTGATCGTGGCACATGTGAGGAGGAGAGAGGCCAGGAAACTGACAGTGAAGATGCATTAGAGGAGGAAGTGTCAGAAGTTGAAGACAACACAGAATATGATCCAGACCAAGAGACAACCGATGTGGAACAATCCAGTGATGAGGAAGAGGACCCTGCTGAGGTTGTTGTTACATTCCAGTCAGAGAATGGGGATTTGTCCTGGTCTTCATTCCCAACTGAGAGGAGAGGTCGGCTGTCGGCTGAAAATGTTATCAGGATGACCCCAGGCCAACGAGATACGCCATATCCCGGGATGATGACATAAAATCCTGGCACTATTTAAAAATGTTTTCAAAACAAATGTCCTTGTTAAACTTTGATAAAGCAGTCTGTGATAAATAGCACAATATGTTTCATCTGAGTATTTGTTATAGTCAAAATAATCCATACATTATGCTTTTTTTTCACTCAAAACGAGTTGTATGAGCTCAGGTCAATGAGGCCTACAGGCCATAAATTAGAACTTCAAAATCTGTATTGTTCACAAGAACTGAAGTTGATAAAAAGATCTAACACAACATTTAGGTGATAATATATGTATTATTATGGATTTATAATCAGCTATAATGGGGGCGGTCATTTTGGAAAGGGAACACAGAATGAATGAACATAAAACGAACACAACAGGAGGGTTAAATGGTGCTCCTACTCTGAGACGCTTTATGAGTACAGGCACTGTGGAAAGGCTACTAAGCCTTCATTAGGCAGAGGGATATGACCGTGATCTACCCCTGTTATGTCTGTCATCTCACATCAACACAGCTCTACAGCCGTTCCATTAGTCCCACTCAATAGGTGTGAAGAATGCCCCCACCACCACCCTCAGAGCCATAAAATGGACAACCAGACAGTTGACAGAGGACCAAACACTTAGATGATCATGTGCTAAATTGGGAATAACTAATCCCTGCCAACTACGCCACAAATTGTTGAAGAAAATGCATCTATCAGCAAGCATAACATCCAAATGTAACAGACCTGTTTCCTAACAACTCATATTCAACATTCCATCTTTAACAACCAATGCCAATAAAGGGTTGATCCTGAAATAGTAGCTAAAGGAATAATGAAGATACTGGTGCACATGGGAGATGCTTGCTAGTCCAGATGAGAAACTCAGAAGATGATAATAAAAAAAGTGAAGCTACAGAACCATGACACCTCTTCTCCTGTTATTATGTTCATAAGACAGGAAACAGTAGGTACCACAGCCATTTACTCTCTACACACAGACCATCACTGCTGTAATGTAGCATCAAATCCCAGAGGGGCACAATCTTCAAAATGTCAAAAGTAATAGTCCATAACATCAATATTACAGAAAACAGTCAGAAAGTACCATTACAGTACCATTACAATTGCCATTACAGTACCATTCGATTAAAATAATGAAATACCCGCTAATATGAATTATTAGCTGTGATACAGAGCACTTGCATCACCCTACATTGCATATAATGATCACTTTGAATATATAGAACATTTATATACTCATGAGCACTATGTATAGATAGCCAAAAAATGTAAATTGCAGAGGCCAAATTCAGACTATCATTATTCATGTCTCTGGACCTGCAAGGGCCTTTAAACAATACTGTAATTAGAAATTATTATTATTATTTTGGGACTTCATGTACCATTAGCATCTGGCTATGAGGGTTAATTGAAAATGTTATTAAGGTAATGTTTTCTTTGTCTAATGTAGCTTCAAGTCAACCCCGGTCTGCGCTGATGAGTGGGTGATTGAGTGGTGGGGGTTGACCCTCTTGGACAATGGAAGTTCTTCTAATCTATATTGACATGGTTGCTTCAGGAGATGGGACTCCATTTTAATCTGCAGTGTTGCTGTGTCTCTGATAATGGAGATTCAGGGAGCAAGGGACACACACACAGGCAGGCAGGCACACAGGCATGCAGGTAGGCAGGCAGGCACGTACACACAAACACAAAACACACATACACAGTGATTTCCTACGCTCCTCCAGACCCCAAAACACCTAGACTGATTTGGTCTACTTTTATACCGCCGTCTCTCCTCAACGGAGAAAGTGTCTGTCTCTGTCTCAGAGGAATGACTAGTTTATCCATGTGTTAAAACATAATGAATGTCCTCTCCCTCCAGGGCCTGAATAAAGCATGACACACATTCATGTCTGGTGAGTGTGTGATCCAGCATTCTTACACTGTACATTTGGCTTCAGTAAAAATAAAATGCATTGTTTTCTAAAAAAAGTTTGTGTTTCTTATTTGTGTAATGAAAAGAAAACAGAAAGAGCTTACTTGTATTATTCATCTTAAATAGTATCTAATTGCTTTGCTTCCATTTCTACTTTCTACTTCATTTTTGGGACTTTGTTATAAGCTGCATACAGATGTAACCGTGAACAACACTCATGAATCTAATTTTCCAGCCGCCCCATTGTGTCTAACTTCATCAGCCTATCAAGTCACAGTACATATTAATGGTGTACATAACCATTAGGAGCTGTTATTAACACGGGGACATTTTGGAATGGTTATGCAAACAAAGTATTCTGAAACAATCTCAATTAGAAATGAGCATTGAAACCCAACCCATTCAAATGACACTTAAAGGCACTCTGAGACGTAAACAGGCCTGTGTGACGATGATACGGGATACAATCAAATTAGCTGAACAGACAAGCAATGTGCAAAGACACTGAACTCATTTCAGCTTGATGTACCCTTGCTGCTTCTATGATTAGGTTTAAAGGATTTTATGAAGCTATCAGTAGTTCCCATTGCTGGGTATGCACAGTAGTGTTGCTGGGAGTCACATAACAAGAGCGATAACATTAATACAAACTAATATAAAAATGATCATTATTGAAGTTGTATCAATGACTCAGTTGGACAAATCCAAGCATCAGTACGATCTCTAGAGTATTTGAATCCTTTGTGCTTACACTGTTTCAGAGAGAATCTAAGACAGTATTATAATCTGTATACAGCATGGGGTGGTTTCCCAGACAAAGTTTCATTTGAATCAAGACTAGGCTAATTCTTTCTTAGTCTCGCCCAACTACAAATGAATTAGTACGAGACTAGGAAGTCCCAGGCTAAGTTAAGTAAGGACTAACCAGTTCATCTTTGTGAAGCCTAATTAGATTACCGATGTACACTTGGTGCTGACCTGAGGATGTTTCAGAAACCAGGGATGGGACACTAACACATAAGCAAGTCACCTAAACCAAACAATGGATGGAAGTAAAATAAATGTTCAAAACTCTTAATTAAAAGGAATTGTGTCAAACCACCCAATTATGGAGAACAAACAGCATGATTCATCAACCGAAAACCAGAAAAAGAATAGCCCTAGACTTTCATTTTGTAATGAATTCAAACCCAAATGAAAAAGTAAACAAAGGATGCTCAACAACTCAGGTAAGCTGTTGTATTTTTTGTTGGCCCACCCTTACAAATCAGAGTCACCTTGAAATGCTAGCTTTCTTGTGTAACACAACACAGTGGAGACTAAATATATTTGTGACAGAAATTAACAGTGGCACAAGGATGCCAAAAGGTTGGTGTTTTACCCAATATTTCTTTTTATAGCTTACAGTTTATTCGCTCATACTTTTTATGACAGAAAAAGTAACACAAGGAATATATTACATCATTTCTAATATAATTTCTTTATGTGACTGACCGGCTCGATTCGGTCCTATGTAAAGAAAGAATTTTAAATTGTGTTTTTTACATAGGATAAAAGTAGAGAGTTAGAGCTAGAAAGTGGTATATCATACACTACAGTTGGAGAACAATGAAAGTAATTCTGCTTTTGAAAGTTGTTCAACTTGTAACCTCACTTTAAGAAAATGGCCCTTGAATGTTTGGTACCTACTGGAGAGAGTCTTCTTTGTCGTGGCACCTATTCAGCATCATTCACACCCTCTCTAAGCTTTAGCCCCACCCATCTCTTTAAGGATTCACATGTGAGGCTATGTACTAAACAACCAAAACATTTCAAGACTAAAGGCTGGCTCATACTACGGGTGTGTTTGTGAATTTAATCTGGAGTACCAGAGTGCGCTCGCTCTGGGTGTTAGTAAAAACTCAGAGCATTGTCAGATTGTCCGTTCATAAATTCCAGAGCGTTTCGCTCTCGGAGGGCTCAGAGCTCACACTGGATGCCCTGGTCGAGGTAGGGTTGATCCAAGCATTCTGATCTAACAACAGCACCCAAGCTAAGTGGCTAATGTTGGCTAGCTTGCTTAGCTACTTCCGACACAAATGAGAGAACAGCTCACTCTGACCATTTAACTCGAGACGAGCAGAGCTGATTAGGCTGTTTTATGTTATCCAGTGTTGGTGACTGTAACTTTCCTGCTGGCAACAATTTTATTATGCTTTTTTGCCAACGTTTACTGACACCGGCCATATTCAACAGGTGTTGAGCGATCGTAAATGTAAGTCAGTTATTCTGCGCTATGGCACACTCAGACAAAGTGCTCTGAGTACATAGCCAGAGCAAATTCTAACAACTACGTCTATCAACAGTTGTCGCAGTGACATCATAAACATTCCATTGAAATAGTTACTTTCATAGTGGTATTTGTTTCGACATGTAGCTAGCTAGCTAAACAGTTAACCATAATCCCAGCTCAAAACGTTACTACCTTGCATGAATCTGCAGGTAGCTAACCAACCAGGTTCAATGTTAGCTAGCTAACATTAAACTATTACTAGCAATGCAAATGGCTCTGAGATATGAATAATATCACTACACAGATCATACACGTAACATTAGCTAGCTAGCCAATCAGCTAACATTAGCTAGCTAGCTAACAGTACACCTTAACTTGAAATGAAAGCGACTTTGACAAAAAAAAAAAAAACAGTTGAAATGTGTAATATTTGAAAATGTATCTTAGCTAGACTCTTACCTGTATACATGGATGAACGTTTCTCCCTCTCTGTCACGGATGTCATGGTTACCTTTAGTTTGAAGATGTCATCTGGATATAGATGTTTTATACAAATAGCCTTTTTGTCTTTTTGACTCTGTCTGCATACTTGCAATTAAACACCAGAATTTTCTCCATCTCCTTAGCTAATCATACTCTAATTCCACTGATTTCAAAACTATGTCTTCCAGAAAGTGGGAAAGCAACCCCACTTATGCAGTTCAACTAAGTGATATCTTTCAAAAGGCACGTTAGAAAGGATTACCTACGCATACTGACCAGCTCATGTTAGACAGAAGAAGTCCTTCGGCAGACCAACGAATCCATCTCTCGGTATGTCCAGCCCACTCATTATCTCAACCAATCATGGCTAGTGGGAAGATTGTTGCCTTTTTCTATGGTTAAATCAACTAGGCCCATAATTGAACAATTCTATGTTTTTACAGATGGCATACAAGTTTTCATTAAGGCAAAATGCATTTTGATTGAAAAACAAGTTTATATTCAAATGGCGCTACTGTGAAGTGCAACATACACCTAGTTTCTGAAACGAGTCACATATTGTCTTGTCTTTGTAAGGAAAAACATAAAAGTCTACTTAAAGAAGACAGATGCTGTTGCTCGTAGGGGAGCAGTTAATGTACAGCTACAAACTAATTAAAAAGGCAGACTAACAAAAACGGAGCACAGAGATATATACACACAAAATCTTTCCCTCAGCCATTACATGCGGAAATGGTCAGAAAAGTTGGGGGACTGGGGGCACAGTAGGTGTGACGTCGCTCTTCTTCAGCTCCAGCAGTTTAGCATCTGATGGGCTGGGCTTTGTGGACCTGCTCTTGACCTGGACTTGTCGACGAGATCATTGATAGCCAGCAACCCTTGGAAGGTATCCCCGATGATTACCTTTTTGTACATTTAAATCGGGGACCGCTCCATTCCTCATTTGGTAGGACACATTCATTCAACATGTTCCATCCCGGACTGCAGGGAATATGTAATGCTGTCAGTCATCTCTTGCACTCCTATAATAAAAATAAGGTAATGAACTTAATTCTTGAAGAAATAATGATCTCCAATGCAGCAATGTAATCATTTTCTAGAGGCAGATGATCACCATAGCTTGGAGGTGGAAAACAGGATTAAGATTAACATCTGCAGCAGTCAGGGGAAAGATTGTCACTAACCTGGGCCTGACGACAAAGACAAAGAGGCTGAGCATGCATGAGAACCTGGCAATGGAATTTCATGAGTGCAAACTAATGTATTGAAAAGGAGAGAATGATATAAAGATGCAAACCTTTATGTTGAGTTGTCTATGAAGGAGGAGGAGAGGAACATGAAGCAGCAGTAGTACCAAATATTGAGATCACAATATTTCCATTTGGGAAGTAAAAACCTTTTGTTACCAATCCATGCTATTGTTTGCTTCAATCACTTGAGCTATCTTTGCAGGCTCGTCCATTTCTGTCATTGTCTTCCTCAACCATGGGAACATCTGGGTCATCCTCATCTTCAATGCGAGGATTCATCAGGTTTGAGGTAATTGTGAAAAACTGCTGTTCCAATCATGACAATGCAGCATCTTCTTGGTTGAAAGTGCAATGTGTTTCTGAGACACTAGAAACTGCTCAGGTCCTAGAGCACTTTATACATTTGTTTAGAACCAGGGACACTTGATGGGAATATGACATCGATCGCTATACAGCCAATGACTCCAGGGAAGTTCCCATATTTATAGAACTCGACCTTGTAGTTGGCTTGGGCGCCAGCATCAGGGAACTTAATGTAATTGTCTTTCAGCTCACATATAGCATTACAGACTTTGAATGATGCTGCATACAGTTGGTTCACTTACACACAAAACTACTGTTTCACGATGGAAGGTTCCAGATGCCAAAAAACTGAAGGTGATCAGTAATTGTAGGGAAGAGAGTGTCTTCCCTAAGAGAGTCAGATGGAAGCCTTGCCTCAAGCAAACAAATTAAATGAGCTACATTTTCTTTATGGAAATAGTCACGAAAATTGATTACTTAGAAGTCATTCGTAGGGTTGATCCTGTCTATAACCACCTTTCTGGATGGTCTTGGTGATGCTCTTTGATCATCATTGAAATAGTCCAGGTAATCCTTTTTCCTCCACTGCCAAGGTCAACCTGGGGACCAACATCCATTAATCTGAAGTTAAACATGCCTCTGGCCGGGTTTCATTTAAGGCTTCACTTAGATCTAGCTTAACTCTATTCGTCCTTTTGGAAATCAGACTTTTTAAATCTAGACTAGGGCAAGTCTGAGACAGTATTGAACCATCTGAGAAATGCCATTTAATTTAGTCCAGTTTAAAAGTGCAAGTTAGTCTAGGATTAGGCTTAATCTGTGTCCGTGAAACCGCCCCTGTGTGTGTACAGAACACATGTGAGTGTGTGCACATGTGACTGTTTACACATCAAATCCCCTTCATTGTAAAATCCACAACCTAATTGTGGACCTTTTGGGCCATGCCAATTTAATTGGTAATTTGGAGTGCTTGTTTACTAGCGTGACAGGAAGACATCCAAGAACCTCATACTGAAAATAAAGCAAGACAACAAGAGTAATGTAAAACAATGTAATGTTAGTATTGTGGGCGTCGCAGGAATCCCTGACATTGTTAAAATCCTCTGCCTACACTTCTCCCTCAGACAGGCAAGGCCTCCTGTAATGAATTTCCTCCTCTTCTTCCGAAGAGGAGAGGCGAAACGGATCAGAGGACCAATACGCGGCGTGGTAATTGTCCATGGTACTTTTTAATACATTAAGGTACACATGAACAAACTAACAAAAACAAGAAATGTGAAAACTCAAAAACAGTCCTATCTGGTGCACACACAGAGACAGGAACAATCACCCACAAACACACAGTGAAACCCAGGCCACCTAAGTATGATTCTCAATCAGAGACAACTAATGACACCTGCCTCTGATTGAGAACCATACTAGGCCGAAACATAGAAATAACCAAAACATAGAAAAACAAACATAGACTGCCCACCCAACTCACGCCCTGACCATACTAACTAAATACAAAACACAGGAAATAAAGGTCAGAACGTGACAGTACCCCCAAAGGTGCGGACTCCGGCCGCAAAACCTTGACCTATAGGGGAGGGTCTGGGTGGGCGTCTGTCCGCGGTGGCGGTTCTGGCGCGGGACGCGGACCCCACTTCACCATTGTCTTAGTCCGCTTTATTGTCCGCCTCCGTGGCCTTCTCACCATGGCAACCCCTCTCAATGACCCCACTGGACAGAGGGGCAGCTCGGGACAGAGGGGCAGAAGCTCTGGACAGAGGGGCAGGGGCTCTGGCGCCTCTGGGCTGAGGGGCTCTGGCGCCTCTGGGCTGAGGGGCTCTGGCGCCTCTGGGCTGAGGGGCTCTGGCGCCTCTGGGCTGAGGGGCTCCGGCAGCGGCGCCGGACAGGCGGGAGGCTCCGGCAGCGGTGCCGGGCAGGCGGGACGCTCCGGCAACGGAGCAGGACGCTCCGGCAGCGGCGCCGGACAGGCGGGACGCTCCGGCAGCGGCGCCGGACAGGCAGGAGCACCTGCAGGGAGGAGACTGAGAGACAGCCTGGTGCGTGGGGCTGCCACAGGAACCACCAGGCTGGGGAGACCTTCAGGAGGCTTGGTGTTAGGAGGAGCCTGAAAGACCGGGCTGTGAGGGAGCACTGGAGCTCTGGTGCGCAACCTTGGCACCACTTCCCCAGGCTGGACAACTACTCTAGCCCGGACCCTCCAGAGTGCAGGCACAGGTTGAACCGGGCTGTGGGTAAGCACGGGAGATCTAGTGCTTACTACACGCACCTCTCCCCTAGGCTCCACTCCCACAGTTGCCCGGTACGAGCGGAGCGCAGGCAGAGGACGCACTGCACCCTCCCAGCGCCCCGGAGACACAGCACGCAGAGCCGGCGCAGGATAACCTGGACCAAGACTGCGTACCGGCGACCAGACCCGCTGAGCAGGCACCATACGGCCTGGCTCAATGCCCACACTCGCATGGCACTCTCGGGGGCTGCCCTATAGCGCACCGGGCTATGGACACGCACTGGCGACACCGTGCGCTTAACCGCATAACACGGTGCCTGACCAGTAATGCGCTGCTTATCATAAGCACGAGGAGTGAGCTCAGGTCTGCTACCTGGCTTAGTACCACACCTCGTGTGCCCCCCAAAAAAATTTGGGGCTGCCTCTCGTACCTGTCGCACTGCCGTGCTGGCTCCTCATATTGCCGCCGCTCAGCTTTCGCTGCCTCCAGCTCTGCTTTGGGGCTGCGATTTTCCCCAGCCCGTGCCCAGGGTCCCTCTCCGTTCAGTATCTCCTCCCATGTCCAGGAGTCCTGTGATGGTGGTCTCTGTTGTTGATGCTGCTGCTGCTGTCGTCGCTGTCCTTTACCACGCCGCTTGGTCCGATTTTGGTGGGTGATTCTGTAATGAATTTCCTCCTCTTCTTCCGAAGAGGAGAGGCGAAACGGATCAGAGGACCAATACGCGGCGTGGTAATTGTCCATGGTACTTTTAATACATTAAGGTACACATGAACAAACTAACAAAAACAAGAAATGTGAAAACTCAAAAACAGTCCTATCTGGTGCACACACAGAGACAGGAACAATCACCCACAAACACACAGTGAAACCCAGGCCACCTAAGTATGATTCTCAATCAGAGACAACTAATGACACCTGCCTCTGATTGAGAACCATACTAGGCCGAAACATAGAAATAACCAAAACATAGAAAAACAAACATAGACTGCCCACCCAACTCACGCCCTGACCATACTAACTAAATACAAAACACAGGAAATAAAGGTCAGAACGTGACACCTCCATTGAACAGTGACACATTATTATTAGTGGTGTTTGGGTCAGTTTGTTTGACTAACTTGGTGGATACTGGGTTAATGTATCTTTCTCAGAGTGATCCACTGTACAAACCAAGATGGTGGAACAAAACTGGGTAACACTTTATTTGGATGGTCTGTGAATCATTTACAGATGGACTCGCTACGTACTGTACTATCAGTAACATGTCAACTAACTACAGTGCCTTCAGAAAGTATTAACACCCCTTGAATATTTTTACATTTTGTTGTGTTACAGCCTAAATTTAAAATGTTTTAAATTAAGATTTTGTGTCACTGGCCTACACACAATAATGTCAAAATGGATTTATGTTTTTAGACATTTGTACATTCTAATTAGAAATGAAAAGCTGAAATGTCTTGAGTCAATAAGTATTCAACCCCTTTGCTTAACAAGGCACATAATAAGTTGCATGGGATCACTCTGTGTGCAATAATGAAGGACTACTCTCCTCTCTGTACCCCACAGATACAACTATCTGTAAGGTCCCTCAGTCGAGCAGTGAATTTCAAACACAGATTCAACAACAAAGACCAGAGAGGTTTTCCAATGCCTCACAACGAAGGGCACCTTCTGGTAGATGTGTAAAACATTTTTTTAAAGCAGACATTGAGTATCCTTTGAGCATGGTGAAGCTATTAATTACACTTTGGACGGTGTATCAATACACACGGTCACTACAAAGATACGTGTCCTTACTAAATCAATTGCCTGAGGGGAAGGAAACCACTCAGGATTTCACCATGAGGCCAATGGTGACTTCAAAACAGTTACAGAGTTTATTGTCTGTGATAGGCGAAACTGAGGATGGATCAACAACATTGTAGTTACTCCACAATACTAACCTAAATGACAGATTGAAAGAAGGAAGCCTGTACAGAATAAAAAATATTCCAAAACATGCACCCTGTTTGCAATAAGGCACTAAAGTAAAACTGCAAGAAATATGGCAAAAGAAATTAAAAATATGTCCTGAATACAACGCCTTATGTTTGGGGTAAATTCACCGTCTTCATATTTTCAAGCATGGTGGAGGCTGCATCATGTTATGGATATGCTTGTCATCGGCAAAGACTAGGACATTTTTGATGAAAAGAAACATAATAGCGCTAAGAACAGGAAAAACCATCGACGAAAACCTAGTTATGTCTGCTTTCCAACAGACACTGGGAGACAACTCCATCTTTCAAATATAATAAAATGTTTAGCAGATATTGCGGGTGTAGTGAAATGTGTAGTGCTTGTGTTTCTAGCTCCAACAGTGCAGTAATATCTAACAATTCACAAAAATACACACAATACACACAACCTAAAAGTAAAATAATGGAATTAAGGAATATATAAATATTAGGATGAGCAATGTCTGAGTGGCATAGACTAAAATACGAGTAGAATAGAGTACAGTATATACATTATGAGATGAGAAAAAAGATGTAAACATTATTAAAGTGCTAGTGTTCCATTATTATAATGGTCAGTGATTTCAAGTCTATGTACGTATATGAGGCAGCAGCCTCTAAGGTGCAGGGTTACGTAACCGGTGCCATCAACTCTGATGGCATTGAGATAGAAGCTGTTTTTCAGTCTCTCAGTGCCAGCTGTGATGCACCTGTACTGACCTCACCTTCTGGATGATAGCGGGGTGAACAGGCAGTGGCTCGGGTGTTTGTTGTCCTTGATGATCTTTATGGCCTTCCTGGGACATTGAGTGCTGTAGGTGTCCTGGAGGGCTGGTAGTTTGCCCCCGGTGATGCGTTGGGCAGACCTCACTACCCTCTGGAGAGCTTTGTGGTTGCGGGCGGTGAAGTTTCCATACAAGGCGGTGATACAGCCCGACTGGTTTTTGGTGCCAAACTAGATTTCTTCAGACTCCTGAGGTAGAAGAGGTGCTGTTTGACCTTCTTCACCGCACTGTTTGTGTAGGTGGATAATTTCAGATCATCAGTGATGTGTTTGCCGAGGAACTTGAAGCTTTCCACCTTCTCCATTGCAGTCCTGTCAATGTGGATAGGGGCATGCTCCCTCTGCTGTTTGCTGAAGTCCACGATCAGCTCCTTTGTTTTGTCGACATTGAGTGAGAGGTTATTTTCCTGGCACCACACTCCCAGAGCCCTGACCTCCTCTCTGTAACTGTGTCGTCCTTGTTGGTAATCAGGCCTATTTCTGTTGTGTCCTCTGCAAACTTGATAATTGAGTTGGAGACATGTGTGGCCATCTAGTCATGGGTGAATAGGGTGTATCAGAGGGGGCTGAGCACACACCCTTGTGGGCCCCCTGTATTGGACAAAAATGAATGGCATGTCATTGGCATCGGACAAACCATATACACATTGGCCAATACCACCCAATTCGGCGTTGATTCATCCAAAGTGTATTGCAAATGCCATATGGTAATTGCCAGTTGTAACACTTTAAAAATTCAACAGGGGGCAAATGCGCTCCACGGGGTTTTCATATTGGATATGTAACCCAAATTAATGTCAAAAGTAAAATTTTGAAAAAATGAACTTTTTTCAAAAACTTATCACCCCTTAAAAAGTGCTTTCTGGACCGTTTTTCGAAATTCTTTCGATTTTTTTGTCAATTACACATGTGTAAGAACTGTATGAATATACTTTTGTCCAATTTTATTATCATAATTTTTTAATTTTTTTATATGCGCATAAGGAATATGTTTTGTCCAATTCCAATATGATTTCATAGGAAGTCAAAAGTCAAAAGTCAAAAATGTCAAAATTTTGTAAAAAACTTCACACACCCATAAAAAAGTGCTTTCTGGACCGTTTTCGAAATTCTTTCGATTTTTTTGTCAATTACACATGTGTAAGAACTGTATGAATATACTTTTGTCCAATTTTATTATCATAATTTTTTTTTTTTTTTTTTTTTTACATGCGCATAAGGAATATGTTTTGTCCAATTCCAATATGATTTCATAGGAAGTCAAAAGTCAAAAATGTCAAAAAAAAAGTGTCAAAATTTTTTTGTAAAAATGTGTAAGAACTGTCTTTTGTCCAATTTTATTATCACACCCCAATTAAAAAAGTCAAAAGTGCTTTCTGGACACACCCTTAAAAAGTGCTTTCTGGACCGTTTTTGGATTTTTGTCAGAAATTCTTTCAATTTTTTTGTCAATTACACATGTGTAAGAACTGTATGAATATACTTTTGTCCAATTTTATTATCATATTTTTTTATATATTTTTTTAAATTGTGCATAAGGATTTTTTTGTGGGCCAAATGACGTAAGAAATTTGACATGCTCAAAAATCCTGCAGAAATGCAAAATTGACTGGCCTGATGAACTCGGGATGGCCGGGCAGTGATAGTTGTTCCTTTCCATCACTCGTTGTGTTGACTTCATCATGTCCATTTTGTGATGTTTTTTCACTATATAATCATATTGCAAGTGCACGTGCATTTGCAATATGTTTCAATGTGCATTTACCATATGAAATTTGACCTTGCTCAAAAATGCAAAATTGACTGGTCTGATGAACACAGGATGGCCGAGCAGTGATAGTTGTACATTTCCATCACTCGTTGTGTTGATTTCATCATCTCCGTTAGGTGATGTTTTTACACTATAGAATCATATTGCAAATGCACGCATTGTTGTGCAACTGGTAACCCAAAAATAAAAATATGGTTGTAAATGCATTTACCGGTCATTCTGATATTAATGCTCGCTATGGGAACACAGGATGGCCGGGCAGTGATAGTTGTACATTTCCATCACTCGTTGTGTTGATTTCATCATGTCCATTAGGTGATGTTTTTCACTATAGAATCATATTGCAAGTGCGCGCGCATTTGCAATATGTTTCAATGTGCATTTACCATATGAAATTTGACATGCTCAAAAATGCAAAATTGACTGGTCTGATGGACACAGGATGGCCGAGCAGTGATAGTTGTACATTTCCATCACTCGTTGTGTTGATTTCATCATGTCCATTAGGTGATGTTTTTTCACTATAGAATCATATTGCAAGTGCACGCGCATTTGCAATATGTTTCAATGTGCATTTACCATATGAAATTTGACATGCTCAAAAATGCAAAATTGACTGGTCTGATGGACACAGGATGGCTGAGCAGTGATAGTTGTACATTTCCATCACCTGTTGTGTTGATTTCATCATGTCCATTTGATTTTTTCATGTTTTCTCACTTTTGCAAAGTCACTGTGCATTTGCAATATGGTTCAATGGGCAGTGATAGTTGTACCATCACGAATTTGTCATGCTATAAAAATCCTGCAGGAATGTGAAATTGACTGGTCTGAAAATTGACTGGTCTGAACACAGGATGGCCGAGCAGTGATAGTTGTACATTTCCATCACTTGTTGTGTTGATTTCATCATGTCCATTAGGTGATGTTTTTCACTATAGAATCATATTGCAAATGCGCGTTTGCATTGTTTCAATGTGCATTTACTATGTAACATGCTCAAAAATGCAAATTGACTGGTCTGTAAATGGATTTGAGCAGTGACTCCTATTTCCATCACCTGTTGTGTTGATTTCATCATGTCCATTTGTTTATGTTTTCTCACTTTTGCAAAGTCACTGTGCATTTGCTATGGTTCAATGGGGGCAGTACCATCACGAATTTGTCATGCTATAAAAATCCTGCAGGAATGGACTGTTTAAAATATTCTGATGATAGTTGTACATTTCCATCACTTGTTGTGTTGATTTCATCATGTCCATGGTGATGTTTTTTCAAAAATCATATTGGCACCATTGTTGTGCAACTGGTAACCAAAAATTAAAATATGGTTGTAATGCATTTACCGGTCATTCTGATATTAATGCTCGCTATGGGAACACAGGATGGCCGGGCAGTGATAGTTGTACATTTCCATCACTCGTTGTGTTGATTTCATCATGTCCATTAGGTGATGTTTTTACACTATAGAATCATATTGCAAGTGCGCGCATTTGCAATATGTTTCAATGTGCATTTACCATATGAAATTTGAAATGCTCAAAAATGCAAAATTGACTGGTCTGATGGACACAGGATGGCCGAGCAGTGATAGTTGTACATTTCCATCACTCGTTGTGTTGATTTCATCATGTCCATTAGGTGATGTTTTTCACTATAGAATCATATTGCAAGTGCGCGCGCATTTTGCAATATGTTTCAATGTGCATTTACCATATGAAATTTGACATGCTCAAAATGCAAAATTGACTGGTCTGATGAACACAGGATGGCTGAGCAGTGATAGTTGTACATTTCCATCACCTGTTGTGTTGATTTCATCATGTCCATTTGTTTATGTTTTCTCACTATTGAATCATATTGCACTGTGCATTTGCAATATGGTTCAATGGGCAGGTACCATCATGAATTTGTCATGCTATAAAAATCCTGCAGGAATGTGAAATTGACTGGTCTGATGAACACAGGATGGCCGAGCAGTGATAGTTGTACATTTCCATCACTTGTTGTGTTGATTTCATCATGTCCATTAGGTGATGTTTTCACTATAGAATCATATTGCAAATGCACGTGCATTGTTGTGCAACTGGTAACCCAAAAATTAAAATATGGTTGTAAATGCATTTACCGGTCATTCTGATATTAATGCTCGCTATGGGAACACAGGATGGCCGGGCAGTGATAGTTGTACATTTCCATCACTCATGTTGTGTTGATTTCATCATGTCCATTAGGTGATGCAAAATTTTTACACTGGCTGATGAGAATCATCACCTGTGCATCATGTGCGCAAAGTCACTGTGCATTTGCAATATGTTCAATGGGCAATGTTTGCATTTACCATATGAAATTTGACATGCTCAAAAATGCTATAAAAATCCTGCAAATTGACTGCAAAATTGACTGGTCTGATGGACACAGGATGGCCGAGCAGTGATAGTTGTACATTTCCATCACTCGTTGTGTTGATTTCATCATGTCCATTAGGTGATGTTTTTACACTATAGAATCATATTGCAAGTGCGCGCGCATTTGCAATATGTTTCAATGTGCATTTACCATATGAAATTTGACATGCTCAAAAATGCAAAATTGACTGGTCTGATGAACACAGGATGGCTGAGCAGTGATAGTTGTACATTTCCATCACCTGTTGTGTTGATTTCATCATGTCCATTTGTTTATGTTTTTCTCACTTTTGCAAAGTCACTGTGCATTTGCAATATGGTTCAATGGGCAGGTACCATCACGAATTTGTCATGCTATAAAATCCTGCAGGAATGTGAAATTGACTGGTCTGATGAACACAGGATGGCCGAGCAGTGATAGTTGTACATTTCCATCACTTGTTGTGTTGATTTCATCATGTCCATTAGGTGATGTTTTTCACTATAGAATCATATTGCAAATGCACGTGCATTGTTGTGCAACTGGTAACCCAAAAATTAAAATATGGTTGTAAATGCATTTACCGGTCATTCTGATATTAATGCTCGCTATGGGAACACAGGATGGCCGGGCAGTGATAGTTGTACATTTCCATCACTCGTTGTGTTGATTTCATCATGTCCATTAGGTGATGTTTTTACACTATAGAATCATATTGCAAGTGCGCGCGCATTTGCAATATGTTTCAATGTGCATTTACCATATGAAATTTGACATGCTCAAAAATGCAAAATTGACTGGTCTGATGAACACAGGATGGCTGAGCAGTGATAGTTGTACATTTCCATCACCTGTTGTGTTGATTTCATCATGTCCATTTGTTTATGTTTTCTCACTTTTGCAAAGTCACTGTGCATTTGCAATATGGTTCAATGGGCAGGTACCATCACGAAAATTTGTCATGCTATAAAAATCCTGCAGGAATGTGAAATTGACTGGTCTGATGAACACAGGATGGCCGAGCAGTGATAGTTGTACATTTCCATCACTTGTTGTGTTGATTTCATCATGTCCATTAGGTGATGTTTTTCACTATAGAATCATATTGCAAATGCACGTGCATTGTTGTGCAACTGGTAACCCAAAATTAAAATATGGTTGTAAATGCATTTACCGGTCCTGATTATCCATGCCCGCAGGGAGTACCCTACATTTCCATATCTTGGGGGAGTTCCTGAGTGCTTTATGTGACTGTTTAAAATATTCTGATGGATACGCATGTTGTGCAACTGGTGATTGAAAATAGGTTTTGTACACCTGGTAACCCAAAAATGAAAATATGGTTGTGAATGCATTTACCGGTCATTCTGATATTAATGCCCGTCTATGGGAACACAGGATGGCCGAGCAGTGATAGTTGTACATTTCCATCACTCGTTGTGTTGATTTCATCATGTCCATTAGGTGATGTTTTTACACTATAGAATCATATTGCAAGTGCGCGCGCATTTGCAATATGTTTCAATGTGCATTTACCATATGAAATTTGACATGCTCAAAAATGCAAAATTGACTGGTCTGATGGACACAGGATGGCCGAGCAGTGATAGTTGTACATTTCCATCACTCGTTGTGTTGATTTCATCATGTCCATTAGGTGATGTTTTTACACTATAGAATCATATTGCAAGTGCGCGCGCATTTGCAATATGTTTCAATGTGCATTTACCATATGAAATTTGACATGCTCAAAAATGCAAAATTGACTGGTCTGATGAACACAGGATGGCTGAGCAGTGATAGTTGTACATTTCCATCACTCGTTGTGTTGATTTCATCATGTCCATTTGTTTATGTTTTCTCACTTTTGCAAAGTCACTGTGCATTTGCAATATGGTTCAATGGGCAGGTACCATCACGAATTTGTCATGCTATAAAAATCCTGCAGGAATGTGAAATTGACTGGCCCGATGAACTCGGGATAGCTGGGCAGTGATTCTGGTTCATCTCCATGGCTCGTTAGGGTTGATTTCAGAATGTCACTTTTGGTGATGGTCCCTCTCCGTTTAAACATATTGCTAATGTACAAAAGTCAACTAGCAAGTCAGTGTCCACCAGTCAATTAGATGTCATTCTGACACCAAACTGATACCAATTGACACCAAACCCACTTTTTCCAACTCATTTAGAAGCCAACTATCACATATGTCAGAGCAGGCCCATAATTCACAGCGCCATTAGTTTAAAACATAATAAAAACGTAAAACACATAGTTACGTTCTAGCTGCGGGTCCAGGTCAGACATTATGTGAAGGCCTATGTGAGGCGACCCCGAATCCCGAGTTTCGGCTCGATAGGTCCTTCGGTGCCCGAGTAAAACCCTAATTGGTGCTGAAAATCCACTTTTTCCATGCCTTGCTATGGGGTCCTTGAATGAGCTATCGGACCGAAACGTTGGGGTCCGTCTCTATGGGCCGAGCCGGTTCCAATGCACCTAGTCTTGTGTCTCTGAGACTTTTCTAAATGTCGCCATTTTCGTAATGGTCAAAATGAATTGAAATCATTGCAAATGTACGAGGCTATTTCTCGGTCCGAGAACCTTCTAGAGCCACCTAACTCACCACGCACTATCGACCCGAGGTCTAGAACAGGTTTCTAAAGTTTCGAACTCTAGGTCTGACGGTTCTTTTTTAGCTCGAACAAAGCTAACTATTGGAGGCACTGTCTGTCTCTACAACCCCCAATACGTCCCTCCTTCCAAGTTGTGTGTCTGTGTGATTTAGTTTTCCTTTGAAATTTTATGGGAAAAATGACTGATTTACAGTTCATGGGGGTTGCCTAATCACACATATGAAGTTTTGGACAGATCTGACTTTTTAACCCCTCGAAACAGCCCCTGAGACACCAATTAAGGCACTTCCGGTTGGCACAGGAAGCTATAAGTCAACACATATCCTCACTGGGCTATGCTTTTACAGAATCCTGTGTTTTAAGTCCTTACGTTAAGAATTGACTGATTTACACAGGGTTGAATGCACTATGTCTATCAAACTGCAGGCAGGTAATGGAAAAACACTTTTAGGGTGATTTTAACCACTTCCGGTTGGTCCAGGAAGCCTAGAATCAACACAGGTAGACCTCATACTGGCCTGATGGACTGTTATCAAAGACAGGTTCATACGGCATTCATAACCCATATAGACTTCAGGTTGAATTTAGGGGTGCAGGCAATGTATTCCTATGGGGAGAGAAGTCAATGCAAACTATTTGAAGTAAACACCTTCTTTTAACTATTAAGGGTTAATGCCACACGGTCAACGTTAGGCTTGCACGGATCGGAAGGACCTTAGGAACGTACCTGAGGTCGAATTGTGCTTCTCACCCTAACGGTTCTCTCACTGTCACCCAAAAGCAAATGACGTTGTGGGGCAGGCTTCATTTTGGGCCTACTTTTCTAATGGTCGCTGCGCTCAGACCGAGCGAGCTACGGTCAAGCGGGATATCTCGTTGAACTCGGCACGGCCTAGAGATTATGTTTATGCCATTGCCTGCTCTCTGTGTCTTTGAGAACCGCACTTTTTCACTCCAGCCTTGCTGTGTGTGCGTGTGAGAGCTTTTCTTTGACATCTGTTGGGAGAAATGACTGATTTACAGTTCATGAGGGTTACCTAGTCACACATATGAAGTTTTGAAAAGATCTGACCTTTTTAACCCTTGGAAACTGCCACTGTGACATCATTAAAGGCACTTCCGGTTGGCACAGGAAGCTATAAGTAAACCCATGTCTTGATTGACATAGAAACTTACAGAATCCTGAGTTTTAAGTCCTTACGTTAAGAATTGACTGATTTACACAGGGTTGAATGCACTATGTCTATCAAACTGCAGGCAGGTAATGGAAAAACAATTTTAGGGTGATTTTAACCACTTCCGGTTGGTCCAGGAAGCCTAGAATCAACACAGGTAGACCTCATACTGGCCTGATGGACTGTTACCAAAGACAGGTTCATACGGCATTCATAACCCATATAGACTTCAGGTTGAATTTAGGGGTGCAGGCAATGTATTCCTATGGGGAGAGAAATCAATGCAAACTATTTGAAGTAAACACCTTCTTTTAACTATTAAGGGTTAATGCCACACGGTCAAGGTTAGGCTTGCACGGATCGGAAGGACCTTAGGAACGTACCTGAGGTCGAATTGTGCTTCTCACCCTAACGGTTCTCTCACTGTCACCCAAAAGCAAATGACGTTGTGGGGCAGGCTTCATTTTGGGCCTACTTTTCTAATGGTCGCTGCGCTCAGACCGAGCGAGCTACGGTCAAGCGGGATATCTCGTTGAACTCGGCACGGCCTAGACATTATGTTTATGCCATTGCCTGCTCTCTGTGTCTTTGAGAACCACACTTTTTCACTCCATCCTTGCTGTGTGTGCGTGTGAGAGCTTTTCTTTGACATCTGTTGGGAGAGATGACTGATTTACAGTTCATGAGGGTTACCTAGTCACACATATGAAGTTTTGAAAAGATCTGACTTTTTTAACCCCTCTAAACAGCCCCTGAGACACCAATTAAGGCACTTCCGGTTGTCACAGGAAGCTATAAGTCAACATATATCCTCACTGGGCTATGCTTTTACAGAATCCTGAGTTTTAAGTCCTTACGTTAAGAATTGACTGATTTACACAGGGTTGAATGCACTATGTCTATCAAACTGCAGGCAGGTAATGGAAAAACACTTTTAGGGTGATTTTAACCACTTCCGGTTGGTCCAGGAAGCTTAGAATCAACACAGGTAGACCTCATACTGGCCTGATGGACTGTTACCAAAGACAGGTTCATACGGCATTCATAACCCATATAGACTTCAGGTTGAATTTAGGGGTAAAGGCAATGTATTCCTATGGGGAGAGAAGTCAATGCAAACTCTTTGAAGTAAACACCTTCTTTTAACTATTAAGGGTTAATGCCACACGGTCAAGGTTAGGCTTGCACGGATCGGAAGGACCTTAGGAACGTACCTGAGGTCGAATTGTGCTTCTCACCCTAACGGTTCTCTCACTGTCACCCAAAAGCAAATGACATTGAGGGCCAGGCTTCCTTTTGCGCCTTCTTTTTTTCAAGGTCGCTGCACTCAGAGCGAGCTACGGTCAAGCGGGCGTCTCGTTGAACTCTGCACAGCCTGGAGACTATGGTGATGCCATTTTTTGTGTTGATTTCAGAATGCCATTTTGGTGATGGTCCCTCTCCGTTTAAACATATTGCTAATGTACAAAAGTCAACTAGCAAGTCAGTGTCCACCAGTCAATTAGATGTCATTCTGACACCAAACTGATACCAATTGACACCAAACCCACTTTTTCCAACTCATTTAGAAGCCAACTATCACATATGTCAGAGCAGGCCCATAATTCACAGCGCCATTAGTTTAAAACATAATAAAAACGTAAAACACATAGTTACGTTCTAGCTGCGGGTCCAGGTCAGACATTATGTGAAGGCCTATGTGAGGCGACCCCGAATCCCGAGTTTCGGCTCGATAGGTCCTTCGGTGCCCGAGTAAAACCCTAATTGGTGCTGAAAATCCACTTTTTTCCATGCCTTGCTATGGGGTCCTTGAATGAGCTATCGGACCGAAACGTTGGGGTCCGTCTCTATGGGCCGAGCCGGTTCCAATGCACCTAGTCTTGTGTCTCTGAGACTTTTCTAAATGTCGCCATTTTCGTAATGGTCAAAATGAATTGAAATCATTGCAAATGTACGAGGCTATTTCTCGGTCCGAGAACCTTCTAGAGCCACCTAACTCACCACGCACTATCGACCCGAGGTCTAGAACAGGTTTCTAAAGTTTCGAACTCTAGGTCTGACGGTTCTTTTTTAGCTCGAACAAAGCTAACTATTGGAGGCACTGTCTGTCTCTACAACCCCCAATACGTCCCTCCTTCCAAGTTGTGTGTCTGTGTGATTTAGTTTTCCTTTGAAATTTTATGGGAAAAATGACTGATTTACAGTTCATGGGGGTTGCCTAATCACACATATGAAGTTTTGGACAGATCTGACTTTTTTAACCCCTCGAAACAGCCCCTGAGACACCAATTAAGGCACTTCCGGTTGTCACAGGAAGCTATAAGTCAACACATATCCTCACTGGGCTATGCTTTTACAGAATCCTGAGTTTTAAGTCCTTACGTTAAGAATTGACTGATTTACACAGGGTTGAATGCACTATGTCTATCAAACTGCAGGCAGGTAATGGAAAAACACTTTTAGGGTGATTTTAACCACTTCCGGTTGGTCCAGGAAGCTTAGAATCAACACAGGTAGACCTCATACTGGCCTGATGGACTGTTACCAAAGACAGGTTCATACGGCATTCATAACCCATATAGACTTCAGGTTGAATTTAGGGGTAAAGGCAATGTATTCCTATGGGGAGAGAAATCAATGCAAACTTTTTGAAGTAAACACCATCTTTTAACTATTAAGGGTTAATGCCACACTGTCAACGTTAGGCTTGCACGGATCGGAAGGACCTTAGGAACATACCTGAGGTCGAATTGTGCTTCTCACCCTAACGGTTCTCTCACTGTCACCCAAAAGCAAATGACGTTGTGGGGCAGGCTTCATTTTGGGCCTACTTTTCTAATGGTCGCTGCGCTCAGACCGAGCGAGCTACGGTCAAGCGGGATATCTCGTTGAACTCGGCACGGCCTAGACATTATGTTTATGCCATTGCCTGCTCTCTGTGTCTTTGAGAACCACACTTTTTCACTCCATCCTTGCTGTGTGTGCGTGTGAGAGCTTTTCTTTGACATCTGCTGGGAGAAATGACTGATTTACAGTTCACGAGGGTTACCTAGTCACACATATGAAGTTTTGAAAAGATCTGACCTTTTTAACCCATGGAAACTGCCACTGTGACACCATTAAAGGCACTTCCGGTTGGCACAGGAAGCTATAAATAAACTCATATCATGATTGGGGTATGCCTTTACAGAATCCCGAGTTTTAAGTCTTTACGTTAAGAACTGAGTTATTTACGGAGGGTTTAGTGAGTGTGTGTTATTTCAGAAAATCATAGAAAATCACAGAAATCTCGCAGAGCTCCGCAGCACACTTTAAAAGATTCGTAAGAACAACCTGCAACTGGATCTGTAACCGTTGAAAAAAAACACCTATCCGTGAACATCACCAAGGTGTCGTTGTACGATTTCTCTTAAATGACGATAGATAAATGGCTGGTTCTTTTTTATTGACACCGGAGGCTCCTTGACTTTGACGTGAAGTGGAAAAATAATTTCTCTATTTTCATTTTGGACCTTTAATCCCAGATAAATGGCCATAACTCAAAAACCGTTGAGGCCTAGACGCCATCTTGTTCGGGGCCAACTGCCCATTATGCCGCCCCTACGCTCACCGAGTTTCGGCTTCTAAATATTTTCAGTTTTCGAGATAAGGCCCCGTCGTGAATCGTGATGTTTTGTAGCAATAGCCATATGATTGCTTATGCCCTCTTGTGGGAATTTCCGGGACATGGGAAAAAATGACATAAATCTTATTATTTTTGTAAAACGGAAACCGAATGTCCGACAACGTTCATTTGATGACTTCCTGGTAGGTCCGGCCCTGCCGCTCGGCCCGACGCCGTCCGCGAATTTTACAAACGATTTCGGACGTCTAGTAAGGGACCGTACATTTGCAATATGGACTTTCTCACTAACCATACAGGTACTGCCGAATTCTTCCCTTAAGGTATGTAAGGACTGGAGCGTGTGTTGTCAGTTTCGGATAAAGTTGAGGCAGGAAAGCAGAAAGGTACTTCTAGCAGTCAGCTGTCAGCATGCTGTACAAGGAGCAGTGGAACACTTGGAGGTGTGTAAGCGCAAAACTTAAGTATAGATCTATGTCTCCGGAGTACAAACCTTCATTTCCTGAGGACCTACATGTATCCTGAATACAAACCAAGTTAAATTACCTATAAATTGACTTTCTCTCTTGAAAACCTTGAGTCGGTTTCCAATAGTGGGGTGGTGGCAGGTAGATATCATAGTGGTTAGTGTTGGGACAGTTACCAAAAGGTTGCTGGATCGAATCCCCGAGCTGACGAAGTAAACATCTGTCGTCCTGCCCCTGAACAAGGCAGTTAACCTATTGTTCCTTGGTAGGCTGTCATTGTAAATAAGAATTTCTTATTTGGCTTGCCTAGTTAAATTTTTACAAATGTGAGTGCTCTGAAGTTGAGACAGACTGGGATGAAATATCTGTGGCAGTGGGTGTGGTAGACACTCCCAGTGTTTGCCATGTTTTTGGACCGGAAGTTTTTTTGAAAAAGTGGATTTCTGCTTTTTGGCCAACTCGTATGGACAAACTGGAAGCAGATATATCTGTGAAA
Source organism: Oncorhynchus keta (assembly GCF_023373465.1). NCBI lineage: Eukaryota > Metazoa > Chordata > Actinopteri > Salmoniformes > Salmonidae > Oncorhynchus > Oncorhynchus keta. Next base: position 6,624,968 of record NC_068453.1, read on the forward strand.
GTTTCGAGAAGTGTAATTGTTTACATGTTTTGTGCATCCTCCACCCAGAGGCAGTGGGCGCTGCGCGGCACCCATTTTGGGGATCAACCTGTGTCATGCTTCGTTTTCCCAGAGCAGGGCAATGCTCAAAGGAGTGATCAGTGTTAAGGTGGATGAAATGAAAAACAAAATTCCTGTCATTTATGATGCCCGCCGTTTGGTGAGACGTAGACCCGGTGGCAGTGAGAATATCCTGTATGTCTTGTTGAGCTTTGACAGAGTTTTTACCTGATAAGGTCAGGTTATATTTGCTAATCTGTGCTATCCCATTCACCCTCTGAATTACACACATTTAAAATCCATGTCTCAATTAACTCAAGGCTTAAAAATCCTTCTTTAAAACTTGTTAAGGATAGGGAGCGGTATTTCCCCTTTGGATGAATTGCGTGCCCATAGTGAACTGCATAAACATCTGTCCTAAATTGCTAATATATGCATATTATTATTATTATTATTGGATAGAAAACACTCTGAAGCTTCTAAAACCGTTTGAATTATGTCTGTGAGTATAACAGAACTCACAGGGCAGGCAATCTTCCAAACTAGTTTTGGAATCCTGAAAGTTGGGGCAACTTTGACGTCATCGCTCCTCCCTTCCCAACAAGTTATAGATCTAGAAACACTTCCTATGTCTTCCACTAGATGTCCTCATTTAATAGAATGTTGAATGGTGCATATGCGCATTTAAGCTGAAATATGTGCATATGAGCTGAAAGTGTTAGCAGATGCTACTACATGGACACTAGAATTGAACATTATGAAACAAAAAGATGTATTGTTGAAGTATGACTCCTTCCACTACATTCTGATCGAAGACCATCAAAGGTAAGGGAATATTTATGTTGTAATTTTGTATTTCTGTTGACTCCAACATAGCAGAGAAATATTGTTACGTCTGAGCGCCGTCTCAGATTATTGCATGGTAAACTAATTCCGTAACGTTAGTTCCCGCTTGGGAACCTATAGGCACAACAGGATTTATTAACCTATTTACACTCTTTTATCTGCACTGATTTCACCTCGAATCACCTGGTCAGTCTGTCATGGAAAAAGCAGTTGTTCTTAATGTTTTGTACATTCAGTGTAGCTACACCATCCCAAGTGTAATTAATAACTTCAGCATGTTCAAAAGCATATTAAATGTTTGCTTTTTAAACATTTACCAATCTACCAATAGGTGCTCTTTTTTTGCGAGTCATTGGAAAACCTCCCTGGTCATTGTGGTTGAATCTGTGTTTGAAATGTACTGCTCGACTGCTCAACCTTACATATGATTGCATGTGTGGAGTTGAGAGATGAGGTATTAATGAAAAAAAAATCTTGATAAACACTATTATTGCACACAGATTACATGCAATTTATTAAGCTAATTTTGACTCCTGGATTTTTAAAAATCTTGCCATAACAAAGGGGTTGAATATGTATTCAAGATATTTCAGCTGACATTTTTTTTTATTAATTAGATTATTTTTCTTTCGAAAAACAGAAATATCTGACATTATGGGGTATTGTGAGTAGGCCTGTGAAAAAAAACTCAATTTAATCCATTTTAAATTCAGGCTGTAACAACAAAATGTGGAAAAAGTCAAGGGATGTGAATAATTTCTGAAGACACTGTATATACTGTATATTTGATTATGTAACAGGAAAACCTTATGTAGCAGCCAACCTGCTTGCACAAATTCCATGCAATTACAGTTAAAAACATTGAGGGAAAATAAGCATATTGTTTTTATGCAGATTTTAGAATATTCACATGCAAAACTGTTTCCAATTGGTTGGAAATCTAAATTAAACATGTAAAGTGTTGGTCCCATGTTTCATGAGCTGAACTAAAATATCCCCAAATTGTTCCTTATGCACAAAAAGCTTATTTTGCTCCAATGTTGTGCAGAAATTGTTTTACATCCCTGTTAGTGAGCATTTCTACTTTGCCAAGACAATCCATCCACTTGACAGGTGTGGCATATCAAGAAGCTGATTAAACAGCATGGTCATTACACAGGTGCAACCTGTGCAGGGGACAAAAGGCCACTCTAAAATGTCACACAACACAATGCCACAGATGTCTTAAGTTTTGAAGGAGTGTGCAAGTAGCATGCTAACAGCAAGAATTTCCACCAGAGATGTTGCCAGAGAATTGAATGTTAATTTCTCTACCATTTTCTCTACTAACTTCGTTGTAAAGAATTTGGCAGTGCGTCCGGCCGGCCTCACAACCCCAGACCAAGTGTAACCAGCCCAGAATAAAGATATGCATCTGTTGGTCACAGATACCTTTAAAAAAAGGTAGGGGTGTGGACCAGAAAACCAGTCAGTATCTGGTGTGATCACCATTTGCCTCATGCAGAGCGACACATCTCCTTTGCATAGAATTGATCAGGCCGTTGATTGTAGCCTGTGGAATATTGTCCTACTCCTCTTCAACGGCTGTGCGAAGTTGCTGGATATTGGTGGGAACTAGAACAATGCTGTCAAACACTTCGATCCAGAGCATCCCAAACATGCTCAATGGGTGACATGTCTACGCAAAAATTTGAAAGGAATGGGAGATTCCAAATACAGTTGAAGTCGGAGGTTTACATACACTTAGGTTGTTTTTATTTAAAAAACGTTTTTCAACCCCTCCACAAATGTTGGGTTAACAAACTATAGTTTTGGCAAGTCGGTTAGGACATCTACTTTGTGGATGAAACAAGTAATTTTTCAAACAATTGTTTAATAAAGACAGATTTCTTCACTGTATCACAATTCCAGTGGGTCAGAGGTTAACATACACTAAGTTGACTGTGACTTTAAACAGCTTTTAAAATTCCAGAAATGTTTGTCATGGCTTTAGAAGCTTCTGACAGGCTAATTGACATCATTTGAGTCAATTGGTGGTGTACCTGTGGATGTATTTCAAGGCCTACCTTCAAACTCAGTGCCTCTTTGCTTGACATCATGGGAAAATCAAAAGAAACAGCCAATGTAGACCTCCACAAGCCGATGTAGACCTCCACAAGTTGGTTCATCATTGGGAGCAATTTCCAAATGCCTGAAGGTACCACCTTCACCTGTACAAACAATAGTATGCAAGTTTGAACACCACAGGACCACGCAGCAATCACACCGCTCAGGAAGGAGAGGCATTCTGTCTACTAGAGAAACATTCTTTGATGCCAAAAATGCAAATCAATCCCAGAACAACAGCAAAGGACCTTGTGAAGATGCTGGAGGAAACAGGTACAAAAGTATTCATATCCACAGTAAAATGAGCCCTATATTGACATAACCTGAAAGGCCACTCAGCAAGGAAGAATCCACTACTCAAAAAACGGCATGAAAAAGCCAGTCTATGGTTTTCAACTGCACATGGGGACAATGATAATTTGGAGAAATGTCCTCTGCTTTGATGAAAAAGAAATAGAACGGTCTGGCCATAATGACCATCATTATGTTTGGAGAAAAAGGGGAGGCTTGCAAGCCGAAGAACACCATCCCAACTGTGAAGCATGGGGTTGTAGCATCATGTTGTGGGGGTGCTTTTCTGCAGGAGGGACTGGTGCACACTATATTGAAGCAACATCTCAAGATATCAGTCAGGATGTTAAAGAGTGATCGCAAATGGGTCTTCCAAATGGACAATGACACCAAGCATACTTCCAAAGTTGTGGCAAAATGGCTTAAGGACAACAAATTTAAGGTATTGGAGTGGTTACAAAGCCCTGACGTCATTCCTATAGAATATTTGTGGGCGGAACTGAAAAAGCGTGTACGAGCAAGGAGGCCTACAAACCTGACTCAGTTACACCAGCTCTATCAGGAGGAATGGGCCAAAATTCACTCAACTTATTGTGGGAAGCTTGTGGAAGGCTACCCGAAACGTTTGACCCAAGTTAAACAATTTATAGGCAATGCTACCAAATACTAATTGAGTGTATGTAAACGTCTGACGCACTGAGAGTGTGATGAAAGAAAAAAAAGCTTAAATAAATCATTCTCTACTATTATTCTGACATTTGACATTCTTAAAATAAAGTGGTGATCCTAACTAACCTAAGATTAACAAGAAGTTAAGCTTTGAAATGATGTGTGAGACTTGTATTTTCATGAATGTTTAATATTACGATTTTTGTATTGTGAATTTCGCGCTCTGCAATTTCACCGGATGTTGTCGAGTTGGGGCGTTGGCGGCACGTCTAGCCCAAAGATGTTTTAAGGAAGAGTGGCTAGAAAAAAAGAGTAATTGCTTAAAGAAAAAAATACACACATTTGGTGTTTACCAAAAGGCATGTGGGAGACTCACCAAACATATGGAGGAAGGTACTCTGGTCAGAAAATGCTATGTCTGGCGCAAACCCAACACCTCTCATCACCCCGAGAACATCATCCTCACAGTTAAGGATGGTGGTGGCAGCATCATGCTATGGGGATGTTTTCTATCTGCAGGGCCTGGGAAACTGGTAGGAAATGAAGGAATGATGGACGGCACTAAATACAGGGAAATTATCGAAGAAAAGCTGTTTCCGTCATCCAGAGATTTGCGACTGGGACGGAGGTTCATCTTCCTGCAGGATAATGACCCTAAGCATCCTGCTAAAGCAACACTCGAGTCGTTTAAGGGAAAACATTTAAATGCCTTGGAATGGCCTATTCAAAGCCCATACCTCATCCCAATTGAGAATCAGTGGTATGACTAAAATAATGACGTAAACCAGTGGAACCCAACCAACTGAAAGAGCTGGAGCAGTTTTGCCTTGAAAAATGGGCAAAAATCCCAGTGGCTAGATGTGCCAAGTTTATAGAGACATACCCCAAGGGACATGCAGCTCTAATTTCTGCAAAAGGTGGCTCTACAAAGTATTGACTCTGGGAGGTGAATAGTTATGCATGCTCAAGTTCAGTTTTTGTTGTTATTTCTTGTTTGTTTTATAAGAAAAAATATATTTTGCAGCTTCAAAGTGTTTAAATCAAATGATACAACCCCCCAAAAAATGTTTTTTAATCCAGTATGTAAGGCAACAAAATAGGAAAAATGTGAAGGGGGTGAATACTTTCGCAAGCCACTGTATGCATGTTAAACTAGTCTAATGTTGTAATGCTGGCACAGTTCAACGGTCGTTCCAACTGTGCAATGGAGTATAATATATTTTTTTGTCATAGACAATACCGTGTGGTGCCTGGACTTCTTCCTGGAGTCAATTGTTGGAGAGAAACCGACTTCATTTGTCTGCGTGTGTCAATATTGTAGAACTGCATTCTGTGAACTGTATCCCTCTTGATGGATTAGATATTATGCTGGATTTCAAGCAGAAGATTGAATAGATGAATGTTTGATCATGACAACACTCCCACATCTGTACAAGTGTTCCCTGGACTTTCTGGATGTTTCTTTGGAAATGCAATTTCATCATGACCACCTCACCCATTTTACTGCTGATCACCAGTTATTTTAGCTACATACTTTTACACCAGTTAATGTGATTTTACCAAAGATTTTGTATTCATTACTCAGAGTTACATGAAAGTTACTCTTGGGTGTAGAATAGAATTTGACCAATCTTGGCAATGTCGTCTTAGTTCTCAATTTGTGGAAACAGGTGTCTCATGAAATATATTTCCAGTTGCAGGGGTCAGTTTGAAATGAGAAAATTCACAATGAATTGTTTTGCGCCATGATGTAATCCAACAGTGTATGCCAAAATCGTATTTATTTCAAGTTCTCTCATTGATCGAGACAGAAGGCTGCCAATCAGCAAATTAGATGCATGTTGTCAACAGAAGAGTCAGTCAGGCAATCAAATATATTTACAAAACCCTTCTTACATCAGCTGATGTCACTAAGTGCTGTACAGAAACCCAGCCTAAAACCTCAAACAGCAAGCAATGCAGGTGTAGAAGCACGGTGGCTGGGAAAAACTCCCTAGAAAGGCCAGAACCTAGGAAGAAACCTTGAGAGGAACCAGGCTATGAGGGGTGGCCAGTCAGTGAAGGCTCACTACTGACAGTCTCTTAGAAAGTTTGCAGAACAGACATAGGTAGTGCTGTACTTCCACTGATTGTTGACACACACATTTCACCATACCCCAGTACATTGCCCCTGTCACAGCTAAGTGTGAATCCCTTTTAATTCCACCCAACACAGGATTTAATGTCCTCCAGCACACAAGCCAAACACAGAAGATCAGGGCAGATAAGTATGCTCAAGGTAAGTTGTATTTTAAATCCATGGGTTAACATGGATCAGACCACATTTCCCCACCTCCCATAGCAGACTGTATGATTTCCCGGATTGTGTCAACACAATAGAGCCTCCCCTCAGGTGGGTTGCCCTCCCCCTTATTGCTTCAGGGAAATATCAGGCTTGCAAAACTGACACACTGCAAATTGTTCTGATATGGAACTGCAACAAGATAGTTATTCTTAGGGTAGTCACAGCAAACAATATGGTGAAAGGCACTACAATACAATCTCACACTGGTGCTGCACACAACATGGCCCTGCTCTACTCTGCCAACCCCTGAAACAGATTATACTGCTATGGGACAAAATAGGGAGGGGGAAGACAACATATAAAAAAGGGTGGGGATAGGTTCGATTTCTTGGGCCAGACAAATACAAAATGATATATCATACACTGCATTTGAGGAGCAATGGGAAGGTAATTATGCTTTGAAAGTTGATCCACTTGTAAACTCACTTTTGAGAAAATCTCATTTGAATGTTTTGCTAACTAGTGAAGAGCTCTTCTTTGTCTACACCCATTAAGCATCATTCACACCCTCTTAAGCTTTAGCCTCACGCATCTCGTTTCATTCTTGGGGAGCACACTTCACGCTCTTGCAGATGATTTGTTTACCTCTGGATAACATGAAAACATCAGGCAACCATTTCATTACACTTTTTTTGCAGGCGTTTACTAATACCGGCCATATTCAACTGGTGTTGTACACACGTCATGTAGCGTTAGGTAACAAGCCAGCCAGTCAATGTTAGCAACTTAAAACAACAATGAAAACCACCAACAATGCAACAGTGCTGGGAGCTAACCAACCATGTTCAATGTTAGCTAGCTAACATTAGGCTCTAACTAGAACAGCAATCGGCTCTGGGAAACTAATAATAACGACAGCTAGGGAGCCAGATATCCAGCTAGCTAGGTAAACAATATACCTAGAGAACTAAACAACGTGTAAATTCACACACGTTACGTTAGCTAATGAGCCAGCAAGCTAACGTTAGCTAGTTAAACAACAATGAACAGTGCAAACAATGCCACAGTGCTGGGAGCTAACCAACCATGTTCAGTGTTAGCTAGCTAACATTAGGCTCTAACTAGAACAGCAAAAGGCTCTGGGAAAGGAATAACAATGTCAGCTAACGAGCCAGCCAGCTACCATTAGCTAGCTAGCTAGCTAGGTAAACAAAGCATCAGTTCACACACGTCATGTAGCTAGTTAATTGAAATCCATTCCAGGTGACTACCTCATGAAGGTTGTTGAGAGAATGCCAAGCTTGTGCAAAGCTGTCAAAGGCAAATTGACACTTTTTTGGTTACTACATGATTCCATAGTTGTGATGTCTATACTATTATTCTACAATATATAAAATAGTAAAACATTAAAAAAAAAACTAGAATGAATAGGTGTTCTAAAACCTTTGACCGGTAGTGTACATATCTCATGGCTTAAATTGGAGGAGTGATTGACTTCATCACTACTGACTTGCTGAACGCAACAGAGGTGTCTATTTAAACAACTAGCACATGGCTCAGACACCCATGCATAAACCACATAACATGCCACCAGAGGTGTCTTCACAATCCTCAAGTCAAGAACAGACTATGGGCGGCGCACAGTATTACATAGAGCCATGACATCGGGTAACCGATGCAAGGAGTAGAATCAGATATAAACAGATAAATATACACCTTATGGAACAGTGGGGATTGTGAATAGATACACACACACACTAGCACATGCACTCTAAACATACGTACATTGTTATTGTTGTGTGGTGGTATCATACATTTTGTATTGTAAATATGTAGTGGTGTAGTAATGTAATATGATTTGCTGTTTAATCTTCTGTTTTATTTGGGATGTACAGTGCCTTCGGAAAGCATTCAGACCCCTTGATTTATTCCACATTTTGTTACATTAGATTTATTCTAAAAGGGTTTAAATAAATAAAAATCCTCAGCAATCTACACACAATACACCATAATGACAAAGTGGTGTAATAATGAAAACAGGATTTTGTTGAGGCACAGATCTGGGGAAGGGTACCGCAAGATTTCTGCAGCATTGAAGGTCCCCAAGAACACAGTGGCCTCCATCATTCTTAAATAGAAGAAGTTTGGAACCATCAAGACTTCTCTGGTCTTATGAAACCAAGATTCAACTATTTGGCCTGAATGCCAAGTGTCATGTCTGGAGGAAACCTGGCACCATCCCTACGGTGAAGCATGGTGGTGGCAGCATCATGCTTTTGGGGGTGTTTTAAAGCGGCAGGCACTGGGAGACTAGTCAGAATTGAGGCAAAGATGAAAGGAGCAAAGTACAGAAAGATCATTGATGAAAAACTGCTCCAGAGCGCTCAGGACCTCAGACTTGGGCGGAGGTTCACCTTCCAACAGGACAGTGACCCTAAGCACACAGCCAAATACAAAGCAGGAGTGGCTTCGGGACAAGTCTCTGAATGTCCCTTCAGTGGCCCAGCCAGACCCTGGACTTGAACCCGATCGACCACCTCTAGAGAGACTTGAAAATAGCTGTACAGCAATGCTCCTCATCCAACCTGACAGAGCTTGTGAGGATCTGCAGAGAAGAATGGTGTAGCAAGCTTGTAGCATCATACCCAAGAAGATTTGAGGCTGTAATTGCTGCCAAAGGTGCTTCAACAAAGTACAGAGTAAAGGGTCTGAATACTTACGTAAGAATCTGTTTTCTATTTGTAATAAATAAGCAACAATTTCTAAACTTGATTTTGCTTAGTCATTAGGGTATTTTGTGTAGATTGAAGAGGGGGGTGTAATCAATTTCATAATATGGCTGTAACATAACAATGTGGACAAAGTCAAGGGGTCAGAATATTTTCCGAAGGCACTGTAAGTGCCTTAATGTGTCTGGACCCCATGAAGAGTAGATGTTGCCTTCACAGCAGCTGATGGAGATCCCTAATAAATACAATAAACAAATAACAATTATTTAAGACAATGAATATTTAATAAGGCCGGCCTTATTTTGAGAGCTTAGTTTTTCCTTAATACAGTGTCCTGAAACTCATGGTTTGCAGCCACATCAGCCCAACAAGTCACATTGTGCTGGCTTGCAAAGTGATGTGTAAATGTATTTTGGAATCCAACCATTGGGGATATCCAACTTTTTTGTGTGTTTTATTCATCCCAACCTGCATTCAGAATGGCTGCCAGAGTTGGGAAGACTAAGACAAGAGACTACCTAAGCATCTAAATTGGAACAACATTTATCAGTAATGGGTGCAATAAATCCAAGTTACAGATTGGATTAGTTTTGAAAAATGTATGTTATTTATACAAACATTATGAACACCTGCTCTTTCCATGACACAGACTGACCAGGGGAAATCCAGGTGAAAGCTATTATCCCTTATCGAGGTCACTTGTTAAATCCACTTCAAACATTGTCGATGAAGTGGAGAAGACAGGATAAAGAATATTTTTTTAAGCCTTGAGACATTTCAGACATGGTTGTTATGTGTGCCATTCAGAGGGTGAGTGGGCAAGACAACATATGTAAGTGCCTTTGAACATAGTATAGTAGTAGATGCCAGGCACACAAGTTTGTGTCAAAAACTGCAACGCTGCTAGGTTTTTCACACTCAACAGTTTCCCGTGTGTATCAAGAATGGTGCACCACCCAAAGGACATCCAGCCAAAGTCACAGAACTGTGGGAAGCATTGGAGTGAACATGAGAAAGCATCCCTGTGGAACGCTTTTGACACCTTGTAGAGTCCATGCCTGACAAATTGAGACTGTTCTGAGGGCAAAAGGGGGGAATGAATATTAGATGTTTTGTACACTCAGTGTACTTGAGTAGCATAAGATTAATTAATCAATTAATGTACATGCAAAGAAATTGATATTGAAACAAACAATTCTAAAAATCTACCAGCAATAGAGCATGCTGGGAGATATGACAATGATGGGTGTGGTTTTGGTTTTGGTTCAACACTGGTTATTAACAACAATAGGGTTCTGTTATGCCACTGAGTGATCATTTAACTCCTAAATTAACATCAGAAATATTACACTGAAAAATCAACACTAGTTAACATTGGCCAATTTGCTGTAAATTAAATGTGAATGTCACATGCATGTCTACTCTTACTCTTTGGCCGTAAAATAACAACACCTTCAAATGTGAACGGGGTATCAACAGAACAGTTTCACAGCACAACAGAGTATTTCCAATCCCCATAACCCCAGAATTTTGTCCAGGCTTACGAGCGACACAATAACACTAAGCATAGCTGTCATTTTATGTCGTCATTAGAAGCTAGAAAGCGGGTCTTGAATATGGCTTTATGTCACTGTTTTTCCGTTCCAAATGGCACCTTATTCCCTGCATAGTGCGCTACTTTTGACCAGAGCCCTATGGGCCCTGATCAAAGGTAGCGCACAATATAGGGAATGGGGTGCCATTTGGAACGTGCCCGTAATGTCACTAAGGACTATGGTGCTCTCTGTTCTCCGCTTCTTTCCTGGCCACTCATATGTCATATGGCGGAGGTGATATTCTAACGAGGTCGTTAGCGAGGATTTTACTATGCATTGTTCATTATCTGTGTGAGACAGGGCTGAGGAATCACACACACAGGATGAGGCATTAATAAAGCTGTCAGCTGTAGAGTTAATTTATTCACTGATTTATTCTGTCATTCAATGCCTCGTATTTGCAAAATCTCCGCTTCATTCGTTCCGTGGCAGTCCGTCTTCTCTTTCTCAATTTTTGCTCATTCACTCCCACTTGCTATTGCCCTCTCTCTAACTGTCTGGTGCTGTTTCGCAGGGCCGGCGCCAGAACAAATCAGTTGGACGGGCAATTGAAATCCATATGGGGCACATTCCTTTTTCACAGGTCTGCCTATGTGTTTCTCTGTCGGCGCGACTATCTATATTAAAATATGTATTTGTATGGGCAAGGAGGTACGATAGGTACGGTCCCCTAAGGCCCACCTCTACCCTTCCCAAAATGTTATTCATTGGTATAAATATCCTGTAATTGACCTGCTTGGTCCATATATATATATATATATATATATATATATGGGGATATACACCGTGGGGAGAACAAGTATTTGATACACTGACGATTTTGCAGGTTTTCCTATTTACAAAGCATGTAGAGGTCTGTCATTTTTTTTTATCATAGGTACACTTCAACTCTGAGAGACGGAATCTAAAACAAAAATCCAGAAATTCACATTGTATGATTTTTAAGTAATTAATTAGCATTTTATTGCATGTCATAAGTATTTGATACATCAGAAAAGCTGAACTTAATATTTGGTACAGAAACCTTTGTTTGCAATTACAGAGATCATACATTTCCTGTAGTTCTTGACCAGGTTTGCACACACTGCAGCAGGGATTTTGGCCCACTCCTCCATACAGACCTTCTCCAGATCCTTCAGTATTTGGGGCTGTCGCTGGGAAATATGGACTTTCAGCTCCCTCCAAAGATTCTCTATTGGGTTCAGGTCTGGAGACTGGCTAAGCCACTCCAGGACCTTGAGATGCTTCTTACGGAGCCACTCCATAGTTGTCCTGGCTGTGTGTTTCGGGTCGTTGTCATGCTGGAAGACCCAGCCACGACCCATCTTCAATGCTCTTACTGAGAGAAGGAGTTTGTTGGCCAAGACCTCGCGATACATGGCCCCATCCATCCTCCCCTCAATACGGTGCAGTCGTCCTGTCCCCTTTGCAGAAAAGCATCCACAAAGAATGATGTTTCCACCTCCATGCTTCACGGTTGGGATGGTGTTCTTGGGGTTGTACTCATCCTCCTTCTTCCTCCAAACACGGCGAGTGGAGTTTAGATCAAAAAGCTCTATTTTTGTCTCATCCGACCACATGACCTTCTCCCATTCCTCCTCTGGATCATCCAGATGATCATTGGCAAACTTCAGACGGGCCTGGACATGCACTGGCTTGAGCAGGGGGACCTTGTGTGTGCTGCAGGATTTTAATCCATGACGGCGTAGTGTGTTACTAATGGTTTTCTTTGAGACTGTGGTCCCAGCTCTCTTCAGGTCATTGACCAGTCCTGCCGTGTAGTTCTGGGCTGATCCCTCACCTTCCTCATGATCATTGATGCCCCATGAGGTGATATCTTGCATGGAGCCCCAGACTGATTGACCATCATCTTGAACTTCTTCCATTTTCTAATAATTGCGCCAACAGTTGTTGCCTTCTCACCAAGTTGCTTGCCTAGTATCCTGTAGCCCATCCCAGCCTTGTGCAGGTCTACAATTGTATCCCTGATGTCCTTACACAGCTCTCTGGTCTTGGCCATTGTGGAGAGGTTGGAGTCTGTTTGATTGAGTGTGTGGACAGGTGTCTTTTATACAGGTAACGAGTTCAAACAGGTGCAGTTAATACAGTTAATGAGTGTAGAACAGGGGGGCTTCTTAAAGAAAAACTAACAGGTCTGTGAGAGCCGGAATTCTTACTGGTTGGTAGGTGATCAAATACTTATGTCATGCAAATTAATTACTTAAAAATAATACAATGTGATGTTTTAGATTTCGTCTCTCTCACAGTTGAAATGTACCTATGATAAAAACAAATTACAGGCCTCTACATGCTTTGTAAATAGGAAAACCTGCAAAATCGGCAGTGTATCAAATACTTGTTATCCCCACTGTGTATATATACAGTATATCACAAAAGTGAGTACACCCCTCACATTTTTGTAAATATTTAAGTATATCTTTGAGGATCTGAAAAAAAAGAATTGTTGCTCTACATAAAGATTGCCTGGGCTATAAGAAGATAGCCAAGACCCTGAAACTGAGCAGCAGCACGGTGTTCAAGACCATACAGCGGTTTAACTGGACAGGTTCCACTCAGAACAGGCCTTGACATGATCGATCAAAGAAGTTGATTGTAATGGTGCTTGTCTTTGGGAAATAGACGTATGAGTGCTGCCAGCATTACTGCAGAGGGGGTCAGCCTATCAGTGCTCAGACCATACGCCGTACACTGCATCAAATTGGTCTGCATGGCTGTCGTCCCAGAAGGAAGCCTCTTCTCAAGATGATGCACAAGAAAGCCCGCAAACAGTTTGCTGAAGACTGGATTACTGGAACCATGTCCTGTGGTCTGATGAGATATAAACTTATTTGGTTCAGATGGTGTCAAACGTGTGTGGTGGCAACCAGGTGAGGAGTACAAAGACAAGTGTGTCTTCCCTACAGTCAAGCATGGTGGTGGGAGTGTCATGGTCTGGGGCTTCATGAATGCTGCCTGCACTGGGGAGCTACAGTTCATTGAGGGAACCATGAATGCCAACATGTACTGTGACATACTGAAGCAGAGCATGATCCCTTCCCTTCGGAGACTGGGCCGCAGGGCAGTATTCCAACATGATAATGACCCCAAACACATCTCCAAGACGACCACTGCCTTGCTAAAGAAGCTGAGGGTAAAGGTGATGGACTGGCCAAGCATGTCTCCAGACCTAAACCCTATTGAGCATCTGTGGGGCATCCTCAAACGGGAGGTGGAGGAGTGCAAGGTCTCTAACATCCACCAGCTCCGTGATGTCGTCATGCAGGAGTGGAAGAGGACTCCAGTGGCAACCTGTGAAGCTCTGGTGAACTCCATGCCCAAAGAGTGTTAAGGCAGTGCTGAAAAATGATGGTGGCTACACAAAATATTGACACTTTGGGCCCAATTTGGACATTTTCACTTAGGGGTGTACTCACTTTTGTTGCCAGTGGTTTAGACATTCATGGCTGTGTGTTGAGTTATTTTGAGGGGACAGCAAATTTGCAGTGTTAAACAAGCTGTACACTCACTACTTTACATTGTAGCACAGTGTAATTTCTTCAGTGTTGTCACATGAAAAGATATACTCAAATATTTACAAATGTGAGAGGTGTACTCACTTTTGTGATATACTGTGTATATATATATATATATATACAGTGCCTTGCGAAAGTATTCGGCCCCCTTGAACTTTGTGACCTTTTGCCACATTTCAGGCTTCAAACATAAAGACATAAAACTGTATTTTTTTGTGAAGAATCAACAACAAGTGGGACACAATCATGAAGTGGAACGACATTTATTGGATATTTCAAACTTTTTTAACAACTCAAAAACTGAAAAATTGGGCGTGCAAAATTATTCAGCCCCTTTTATTTCAGTGCAGCAAACTCTCTCCAGGAACACACCAGGCAGGTCCGAGATACTGTTGTGAAGAAGTTTAAAGCCGGATTTGGATACAAAAAGATTTCCCAAGCTTTAAACATCCCAAGGAGCACTGTGCAAGCGATAATATTGAAATGGAAGGAGTATCAGACCACTGCAAATCTACCAAGACCTGGCCGTCCCTCTAAACTTTCAGCTCATACAAGGAGAAGACTGATCAGAGATGCAGCCAAGAGGCCCATGATCACTCTGGATGAACTGCAGAGATCTACAGCTGAGGTGGGAGACTCTGTCCATAGGACAACAATCAGTCATATATTGCACAAATCTGGCCTTTATGGAAGAGTGGTAAGAAGAAAGCCATTTCTTAAAGATATCCATAAAAAGTGTTGTTTAAAGTTTGCCACAAGCCACCTGGGAGACACACCAAACATGTGGAAGAAGGTGCTCTGGTCAGATGAAACCAAAATTGAACTTTTTGGCAACAATGCAAAACATTATGTTTGGCTTAAAAGCAACACAGCCCATCACCCTGAACACACCATCCCCACTGTCAAACATGGTGGTGGCAGCATCATGGTTTGGGCCTGCTTTTCTTCAGCAGGGACAGGGAAGATGGTTAAAATTGATGGGAAGATGGATGGAGCCAAATACAGGACCATTCTGGAAGAAAACCTGATGAGTCTGCAAAAGACCTGAGACTGGGACGGAGATTTGTCTTCCAACAAGTCAATGATCCAAAACATAAAGCAAAATCTACAATGGAATGGTTCAAAAATAAACATATCCAGGTGTTAGAATGGCCAAGTTAAAGTCCAGACCTGAATCCAATCGAGAATCTGTGGAAAGGACTGAAAACTGCTGTTCACAAAAGCTCTCCATCCAACCTCACTGAGCTCGAGCTGTTTTGCAAGGAGGAATGGGAAAAAAATGTCAGTCTCTCGATGTGCAAAACTGATAGACATACCCCAAGCGACTTACAGCTGTAATCGCAGCAAAAGGTGACGCTACAAAGTATTAACTTAAGGGGGCTGAATAATTTTGCACGCCCAATTTTTCAGTTTTTGATTTGTTCAAAAAGTTTGAAATATCCAATAAATGTCGTTCCACTTCATGATTGTGTCCCACTTGTTGTTGATTCTTCACAAAAAAATACAGTTTTATATCTTTGAAGCCTGAAATGTGGCAAAAGGTCGCAAAGTTCAAGGGGGCTGAATACTTTCGCAAGGCACTGTACATATATATTCATTCCATTTATTTTTTCATTTGCTTTTTTTTCTCAGGCTGGGTTATCTGCTTTTGGTCATGTATGGGATCTGATGCATCAGGAAACATGGGACAGGTTTTTCATGGAGCTGAGGAATTGAAGAGCATGTATTTGCATGAGGAGACAGGAGTTTAAAACAAAAGGCCTTGATGTGACAGAGGTCGAGAGAAAAAACTATGTCGGGAGGCAGAAAGTGCTGATCCTACTACTTTCATTTGCTGTCCCCAGTCCACCTGGCCATGCTGCTGCTCCAGTTTCAACTGTTCTGCCTTACTATTATTATAGCCACCGTGTTTCTACACCTGCATTGCTTGCTGTTTGGGGTTTTAGGCTGGGTTTCTGTACAGCACTTTGAGATATCAGCTGATGTACGAAGGGCTATATAAATAAATTTGATTTGATATCACAGCAACAGACAGGGTGTGAATGTAATTATGGCGCTCCAATATTATGTGTTTCATACACAGGAGCCTATGTGTTTTCACATAACATGTTGTGTAAGATATGAGTGACACACACACACAAACATGAAGTACAGTAATGGTAGGAAACTCTGATAAAGTATGTCAAACCGCATCTATGGGGCGGGAGCAACTCCCAGTTCCCACAGAAAGTAAAACCAGAAGTTTAATTGAGAGCATCTGATGAAATCAATCCAACGCCACCCGTTCAGCAACATACAAATTTGAGCATATTTTATTAACGTTTTCATACCTACATTCCCACATTCTCTTTCAGAAGGGTTAATTTTTTTTTCTGCTGAATAAAGAAGCAGAGAAGAGTGACGTAAGGAGGAGACACCAGCAGTGGTTAGTTATCAACAGAGAGAGACAAAGTGAGAGGAATCTTCCTCAGATTCTTTCGTGAATAATGATGATGGAGAAACATTACTATTTCAGGATCTCAGATGGTATTTTGGGGTTGCTGGTGTGTAAAATGTGATGTTGCTATTCACAGCTCTGTGTTTCGCATATTACCGCCCCAACAACACGACCACTGGGAATACAACATGAATATGATACATTTTTAAATTCAAAGTTACAAAGCAAAGCTTGTTTGCAGTGAAGATCTACCAACTTATTCTGCACTGTGATATTAGTGACATGCCCCCGATTGTGCGTTTTGTAGAGCCTTGCGGTGGAGTTGCAGTACCAGGCTGTGATGCTTGACAGTATCCTCTCGATGATACTCATGTAGAACACTGAGGCTGTTTACTTGGCACCACTCCGTCAGAATGCCTACCTCCTCTCTGTAGGTCATCTCTTAATTGTTGGTAATCAGGCCTACTACTGTTGTGTCTTCTGCAAACTTGATGGAGTTGCAACTGTGTGAGGCCGAAGTCGTTGGCATTACAGGGAGTACAGGAGGGGACTGTGAATGCACCCTTTTGGGGCCTACCATCACCACCTGGGGAGGCTCGTCCGAAGGTCCAGGACCCAGTTGCATCGGGAGCCGTTCAGTCCCAGGGCCGAGAGCTTGCAGTGAGCTTAGACGGCACTGACATTGAAGGGTGACCTGTTGTCGATGAACAGCATCCTCACACATGTGACTAACCACCTGAATTTGGTCTTATGTAGCAACATTTGAATTTCGTTTTTTTTTTACACTGGGTAAAAGTAGAGACTCAGAGCTACAAAATAGGATATCATACACTGCATTTGGGGAAACAATGGGAAAGTAATTTTGCTTTGAAAGTTGATGAACTTGTAAACTGACTTTTAAGATAAACGTCTTTCAATGTTTTGTTACTGCTATTGGAGAGCCCTTCTTTGGCTCCACCCATTCAGCACTGTTCACACCCTCTTAAGTCTTAGCCCCACCCATCTCTTTAAGGGTTGATCCAACCGTTCTCTACTAACTTGTCAGCTACTTCCGGACATCTAAGAGAGAGAGAACTGCTCACTGAACATTACTATCACTCTACCTGTGGTTTCGTATTCAGAGCGCACAATGGACTCTCTGGCCAATGAGTAGGGTTGTTCCGAAAGCTTTGAACTCACAACTACAGTCAAGCACCCAAGCTAACTGGCTAACATTGGCTAGCTACGTCCAGACACATAATGAGAGAACACCCCACTCTGACCATTTTACCCACCCTAAAAGAGCTGGTTAGGATTTTTTCATGTTATCCAGAGCGTTGGTGACGAACACTTTGTTGCCGACGTTTACTGACACCGGACATATTCAACGGGTGTTGAGTGTTCAAAAATTAGTTATTCTGTGCTTTAGCACACTAAGACGAGAGTCTTTTGTTAAGAAATGTAGCTAGATAGCTAGCTAGATAAACAATGAATCCCAATGCATGATGTAATGTTAGTTAGCATGCCAGCCAGCTAATATTAGCTAGCTAGCTAACAGTACACTAACTTGACATGAAAATACTTTGTCAAAAGTAGAGTGAAGTCTTTTGTTAAGACATGTTTAGCTAGCATTTTTCCTATATTGTTGCCTGGAATTAAAATACATTTTGGGGGGGTTTGTATCATTTGATTTACACTATGCCTATCACTTTGAAGATGCAAAATATTTTTAATTGTGAAACAAACAGAACTTGAGCGTGCATAACTATTCACCCTCCACCCAAATTCAATACTTTGTAGAGCCACCTTTTGCAGCAAATACAGCTGCATGTCTCTTGGGGTATATGTCTATAAGCTTGGCACATCTAGCAACTGGGATTTTTGCCCATTCTTCAAGGCAAAACTGCTCCAGCTCCTTCAATTCGGATTGTTTCTGCTGGTGTACAGCAATCTTTAACTTTAAGTCAGTTGCACAAAACATTGTAAGGTTAATTTCCCCTTAAATTATGTGAAAAGGTTAAGGGTGCCCGTGAGGTCTCTTAACTGCTTCATTCAGTGCGGAAATCAATTTAAACAGCATTGTGGAGGTGAATGTTTT
Organism: Oncorhynchus keta; assembly: GCF_023373465.1. Taxonomy (NCBI): domain Eukaryota; kingdom Metazoa; phylum Chordata; class Actinopteri; order Salmoniformes; family Salmonidae; genus Oncorhynchus; species Oncorhynchus keta. Next base: position 6,643,574 of record NC_068453.1, read on the forward strand.
CATCTGGTCTAGTTACAAAATGAAAACATCAACCAGCTAGCTACTTAGCTAAACAATGGAAGGTGCACAATCCATGGCTACAAAGCTAGCTGGCTATTTAGCTATAGGTAGTCTTGAGTCATGTAGTTGAGGAAAAAAAGTAACTTCAAGAAGTGATTTATTATCTTCTGAAGCAATTTGGTTATCCTGTCTTGATTGTTGAAGTTATATTTAGCTACTTAACAAAATTAAAGTGATCTCAATGGTAACCAGATACTCGTTCTGCAATTACATACCTTCAAACTATCGTTAAACCTCCAACCTTTTGTAACTAGGGGGCAGTAGTTTCATTTTTGGATAAAAAACATTCCTGTTTTAAACGGGATATTTTTTCACGACAAGATGCTCGACTATGCATATAATTGACAGCTTTGGATAGAAAACACTCTGACGTTTCCAAAACTGCAAAGATATTGTCTGTGAGTGCAACAGAACTGATGTTACAGGCGAAACCCAGATAAACATCCAACCAGGAAGTGCCCCATATTTTGAAAGCCCTGCATGCTAATGACTCCTTATATGGCTGGGAATGTGTTACGAATGAGCTTACGCTTTCTACTTATTCCCCAAGGAGTCTACAGCATTGTGACGTCTTTTTACGCATTTATGTTGAAGAATAGCCGTAAGGGACCACATTGAGCAAGTGGTCACATGATGGCTTCCGCAGAAAATCTTGCGTAAAGTACACAAGTAGCCATTTTTCCAATCGCTTCTTATGAGAAACCAATTGTCCCGGTGGATATTTTATCGAATGGATATGTGAAAAACACCTTGAGGATTGATTCTAAACAACGTTTGCCATGTTTCTGTCGACATTATGGAGCTAATTTGGAAAAAAGTTTGGCGTTGTAGCGACTACATTTTCCGGTCGATTTCTCAGCCAAACGTGAAGAACAAACGGGAGCTATTTCGCCTACAAAAATAATATTTTTGGAAAAAGGGAACATTTGCTATTTAACTGGGAGTCTCCTGAGTGAAAAAATACGAAGTTCTTCAAAGGTAAATGATTTAATTTGATTGCTTTTCTTATTTTCGTGAAAATGTTGCCTGCTGGTAGCAGAGCCTAGCATAGCATTATGCCATGATAAACTTACACAAATGCTTGTCTAGCGTTGGCTGTAAAGCATATTTTGAAAATCTGAGATGACAGTGTGATTAACAAAAGGCTAAGGTGTGTCTCAATATATTTCATTTGTGATGATCATGAATAGGAACATTTTCTAGGGATATTTATGTCTGCTGCGTTATGCTAATTAGTTTGAGGCTATAATTATGCTCCCGCATGCGGGGTGGGTAGTATCAAGATTAAGTATGCCCTTACCTAAGGAAATATTTGAGGGGCTCTATGCAATGCCTTTAAAAAATGAAGGTAAAATTATTCCTTTAGGGAAACACTAAAGATGCTTTATCCAACAGGGCCCAGTAGTTTTGTTCAGTAGAGTAAAGTATAGTACAGAACGGTACAGTACAGTTTAATACAGTAGAGTACAGTTTAGTTCAGTAGAGTGTATTAGAGCAATGTAGTGTACAATACAGTATAATATACTTTGCTGTACTCTACTGCGCTCTACTTTATTTTACAGTACTGTACTTTCCGTTACTGTACTGTGTACTGTAATGTACTGTACTCTGCTCTACTGTGCTATACTGTGCTGCCTAATCTTGTGGACCGAACTAAATCTTAACCAATTATAGACGTCTATGTTCACACCAAATATAGGCCGGTCTGGACCATACGTCTGTGGATGTTGAAATCAAGGCTGGTCCATACTGGAGCAAATCTGAAACAAACGTAGACGCCTAGGATTGGTTCAGATTTGGTCCGGAACAGACACAAAATCTATGTCCTTGGAAACAAAAAAAGTCAGCCTAAAGATGGTGCCATTAGTAAATGCTTAGTGGGCTTCTAACCTTGCAGACCATGGTTAGATTAGATGGTGAATGTGGAAGAGATATTCAGTCACTGTGAGGAAAAAGGCAAACTGAAAAAAGTCCAAGTTGACTTCTCTTTATGACGAAGAAACATTAGATTTTGGTATCAAAGTCTCCATCAGGGTGAGATGGCGAGGAATGAGATGAGACTCAGCAGTGACGTATTCTAAGACCCTGGCGCACTCATCACTAGATGGCAATAGTGACTCAAATCAATCGAAAAGAATGAGGTAGTTCCCTTGGTTAAACTGTAGAAATATAATATTTTTGATGAATACATTTTGAAACGACATACACTCTGGACAAATATTACTTGTACAAACTGTTGATTGAAATCATTCATTATTAATATACTGCGTACAACTTTATGTATGTAATATTTTCTGTGGGCAAAGCAGTGAGAGTTTGGCCCTGCAACGAGAAGAGCCTGAATGCGTTTTGTAGCTTAGTGTTGAAAGGAGATTGATACTAGGCCAGTTCATGTGGATGCTGGTTCTGTGAAGAGTAACAATGCAGCAACAATACAGCAGTTGCCAGATACCTATGTTGATGCCAGTGCCTCTCTCTCGCTCTGGATGTTTGACAGTAATAGTAACGTATTTTCTTTCCAGTGAGTGCCGCCAAGCAGCGTCCAGCAGCACAGATGTTTGGAATGGCCTTGTGGAAAATGTCAAATTATGGACAATTTTATTACAGGCATCGGTAATGACTGGCGAGTCACCTGGCTGTGTCCCTGTGCACTCCGTGTATTAATCAGAGCTCAATTGCCATAATAAAATCATCAACAGCAAACGACAACAACAAAAATAGTCACACACACGCACAAACAGTGGAAAACAAAATGCAGAGGAAGAAACACATCACTCAACAAGACCGATCCCTGTAATGGTTCTGCACAGTCAAAATCATGTTTTTATCAAATTGTATGATATTTGGATGAAACCGTATCAAAGTAGGATGACCAAAGTATGACGTTTTGATCATACAATTACTGGCCCCCTCACCTGTGTGAAAAACTTTGATTCAGGCGGGATTAAGGGCTTTATGTGACATCACAAATGATGTGACATCACAACAGTTTACAGTTTTTTACAATTGCTAGGACACATTTCTCAATAGTTAGGTCACTTTTTCAAAACTCTTCACACAGTGAGCACAACAGCAGTCTATGTGGGCTAAACCGTGGATCATTTTGCATTGCTTTGGCACAAAATGCATTCAATGACTCCATCTTTCAAGTTTCATGAATTATTTTCTCCCTCAGACACAACCACCACCAAAACTCTATGTACCTACAGGCCAATTTTCACGTTTACATAGTTTTGAAAAGAGTATTTGAACTTAACATGACATTAATAACGTATTGAAATATATTCCAAATCTAAAAGAATAAAAACTATCAAAACAATTAGACCAACCACAGTTGATTCCCATTGTAGCTGAGCACCTATCCAGGTGATAGTCTTTCAATTTCCTTACCATCTATACAAAAGGCGACATCTTAGGAATAATGCTGTACTGTAATGTAAACATGGACCCAGCCAGATATAGAGAAGTGGCTGGGAGAGGAGTATGTATGCGTGGTGGAAGAAGACTGAGAGGAAGATCAAGAGCTGTAGTCTCAGATGAGATTATGGCTACTATAATTGATTGTGTAATAAATCATGGTCTATCAATAAGAGAGGCTGGTCTGAGAGTGCAGTCAAATCTGCAACGGTCAACAGTGGCATCTATTGTGAGAAATTTCCGGCAAAACAACAGTAAGATGTGCATTCTGCAAGGGCATCTGACTGAACTGCACATTATAGAAGTAAATTGTGCAAAGCCTCCAAACCCATTTGTATGTAATTGTTTTTGTATTTCTGCATAGGACCAAACAGTTACCTCCCACAGGCCGGGGAGGTAGGATTTTCACTGCTGTGCAGGAAACTGCAACTTTGATATGGTAATCAGAAACAATGGCATAAAACTCACAGAGATTCGGGACAGTGTTGGCAGACAACATTACATTTGGAAATATTCACAATGCATGACAACTATTTGCAGAGTCCTGAAACAACATGTCTGGACGAAGAAGCTGTACACTGTCCCCTTTGAGGGGAACTCTGAACGAGTCAAGAAACTCAGGAACCACTATGTCCAGGTAAGATGACTATAAAATACAGAACTGGTTGTGAACAAAACCAAACAGGGCAGAGGCACACAATGGTATGATGTTAGATATAATGTAAACTACCGTAATAGCCTAAATCTTATGTTGCCTTGTGGATTTATTTTAGAGACTCATGGAGATTGAAGCCAGGCAAACACCCCACATATTCATCTTTGCAACGAGGAAGAAATGTGATTGGGAAAAGAGCCTCAGTGGATGTCCCGGGCCAGAGGGGTGCCAACATCACAATGTGTGCAGAAATATCCTCTGATGGATTGCTGTTACACAAACCAATAATTGGGCCATACAACACCGAGCGTCTCATTTCATTCCTGGATGACCTCTATGGAAGGGTTGTACCAAGCGAGGAAAGGGTTGCAGTGAGGCAAAATCGGCCAACGTTTGTAATTGTATGGGACAAGGTGGCATTTCAGCCCATCCCAGGACGGTGTCGCTTTTCCTCCCACCTTACTCTCCATTCCTCAACCCCATAGAGGAATTATTTTCCTCATGGAGGTGGAAGGCTTATGCCCACCATCCACATGATGAAATGTGTATTTCCCAAGATGACATAAGATGTGGATGAGAACCTGTGGCCAAATGCAGAAGACAGGGTTGACTAGCATTGCTTCTGTATCAGTAGATGGTGTATATACAAATTCTTGCATTTTTGGAATCACTCAATGCCAAAGAAATGACATGACATATTAAAGCATATTGCATCATGTATGATTCATTCATGTAACATATACTGTAGTGAATTCTAAACAGCAGAGGTGTCAGTCTTGTTTTGTAAAGATATATTTCAAATGAAAACATTGTGTAATGCTACCTGTTGGTGTTTTTTTAGGTCATTGTTTTATGAGTGACAAAGTGTGCTTGTTGGGTGACAACCGTTGCTAGTGTTATGAAATCATAAAAGCATTCAAGTGCCCTGAACTTGTTGAGATAAAAAGCTCCAAAACCATAAACTAAAAGTAAAGCTATCATGCTTGTAAACAAATGTGACCGAATGGCTCGATTCGGTCTTAAGTAGAACATTTTCAAATGTTTTTTTTACATTAGATAAAAGTAGATACTCAGAGCTTGAAAATGCTATTCCATACACTACAGTTGATGAACAATGGGAAAGTAATTCTGCTTTTAAAGTTAATAAACTTCTAACCTCACTTTTGAGAAAATGGCCCTTACATTTTTTAAACCTACTGGAGAGCTCTTTGTCTACACCCGTTCAAAATCATTCACACCCTCTTAAGCCTTAGTCCCACCCATCTCTTTAAGGATTCACTTGTGAGATCATGTACTAAACAAACAAATTTCAAGACTAAAGGCTGGTTTATACTACGTCTATCGACAGTTGTCGCAGTGTCATCGTGAACAATCTATTGTGGTCTGACAAACTTTTTCTTGTCGTTATGAAAAAGTATGAACACAAAAAGATATCAGCAGCCTGGTGGTCAAAAATAGCATAACTGGTGTATTTTAACACCACCCGATTTAAAAATGAATATATATATATAAAATGAATATATATATAAATATGAAAATATATAAAAATGAGTATATGTTAATCTAGCAAACCAGGCAACTAAAAGCAGCTTTCTAAAAAATGTTTTGGTTAGTTTCTAGCTTGTTAGCTAGCTAGCTAATGTTAACATCTTATGCCTGCAGTGGCAGTATTGAGTAGCTTGGATGAAAGGTGCCCAGAGTAAACGGTCTGCTCCTCAATCCCAGTTGCTAATATATGCTTAGTATTGGATAGAAAACACTCTGAAGTTTCTAAATCTGTTTGAATGATGTCTGTGAGTATAACAGAACTTATATGGCAGGCAAATAACCTGAGAAGAAATCCAAACAGGAAGTGGAAAATCTGAGGTTGGTCGATTTTTCAACCCAGCCCCTATTGAATACACAGTGGGATATGGATAAAGTTGTACTTCCTAGGGCTTCCACTAGATGTCAACCGTCTTTAGAAACTTAAATGAGGCTTCTACTGTGTTGTGGAGCCGGATAGGAGCTCTTTGAATCAGTGGTCTGGCAGAGAGCCAGGTCCTGGTCATGCGCATTTCACATGATTAGCAACCTGTGTTCCATGGCTTCTCTACAGACAAAGGAATTCTCCGGTTGGAACTTTATTGAAGATTTATTATAACAACATCCTAAAGATTGATTCTATACTTAATTTTACACGTTCCTTCGACCTGTAATATAACTTTTTGAAGTTTTAGTACCGACATTTGGATGGACCTGCACGAGCGTTTGGATTTGTATACTAAACGCGCTAACAAAAGTAGCTACTTGGATATAAATAATGGACATTTTCGAGCAAATCAAGCATTTATTGATCACACGTCCAATAGTTTGTATTAACTAGCGGGCTAAGGGCTGTTAGTTACCTGTTGACAGAGTGCGACATTGGTTAAAATTTCATTTTGATATAAAATGTTGCTTCACTATTTAGTTGGGTAACTCATGTATATAACGTTACTTTACCTTGTGTTATATTTGTGATGCCTGTGGTCTGAAAACCAAGCTTATATTGGCTAGCCACTTCAGTTCACACAATTGTACTAGCATGAAATAACCACAAAGAGCAGTTCAGATGAATAAGAGACACGATGCTACGGTTTGTTTGATCTGAACGGTCTAGTTGTAAAACATTTCATGTCATTGGCTGGAGTATTCAAGATTCAACATGTGAACTTTTGCGATGAGACAGATCCATTTAGCCATTCAAATAACAGTAAGCTAACATTGTGTTAATTTAAGCAGCTTGTTAGCTAACCAAGCAGAGCGCAAGCTAGCTATTTTGCTGTACATAGCTAGTCTGGCGTCTTTGTTTCAACACAGAATTATAAAGCTACATCATTTACCGTGGAAACGTTCTTAACTGCACATCTTGTGTTCTTGATCTGAATGCCCCATCTTTAGTCAGATCTGAATGCCCCATTTTTACCTTGTCAGCTAAGGGATTCGATCTTGCAATCTTTCGGTTACTAGTCCAACGCTCTAACCACTAGGCTACCCTGCTGCCCCAATCATCATGGTATTCCATTTAATCATGTGTGATATTCTGGTCTGATAGTTAATTTTAAAGGCAAAATATTCAGAATAATATTTGCTATCTTTCAGCTAAAGGAGACTCTACATTAACAAGTCTCGAAGGTGAAGCATCTGTGCATTGAAAAGTGAAAAGGACTACATTGACATCCCAGAACTTCAGAGAGCAGTGTTGAAAAGACTGGGCTCTCAAGTGGGACTACCAAGGAGAATGTTCCTGAGATCAGATGACCCAAGACTACCTGAAGTGCCACCACCAACAACGGCTGAGCTGCTACAACGTCGAGGAGACGTCGCCACACAAAACAGGGTGCAGTAAGCACACCTTTGAGCTGGGAAGGACCTGAGCTTTCCCTGTTGTCAGACTTGGTGGTGTGACAGCCTACACAGTAGTCAGAATTGTTGTTGAAAAAGGTGGGCCTACAATCAAACATATAAATCAAATAAATAATGGAAGATTGTGTGAGAAACAATTCTTCTGCATTTTTTAAATCTAGCATATAGTCATCATTATTGTACATTTGGAGTGTTTTTTAAATTAATTACTAAACGGTCCTCTGTTCTTGGATATCTATGCTCTTGGCGGTTAACATTTCAAATTAGCAGACCTACAGGTGGGTACATATCCAGAAAGACAGGTCGACTACCCTGGTGTAAATAGAGTACAAATCAAGTTGGTCCGATTACACAGATCAGGACAAATAGCTTTATTAGGGACATAAATAAGAATACAAGGTGGTCTATGTAACCTTCCTCAAAATGACAGAAGCACAGTGTAAAGGAAACATTATGAAAAAGTACTGAACTGATATCACAAAGACCAAGGAGAATTCACAATAAAAACAAATGGAGTATTTGAGATCGAAATAAAGAATAAATTACGGTGTAGCTGTGGAAAGCATTATCTTGTTATGTAAACATACTTGGTCAAAAATAAATGGAATTTTGCAGTGGTGAAATGGCAGTTGTTGTGTGTTGTAAGGTGCAGGAGTATCGCTGCAATTCTTGCAGGTGCACCAGTAAGGTTGTCCTTAGTCCCTGAGATACAGTAGCTCTCCAGTACTCCTTCATGTCAAAGAAAACTCCTGGTAGACAGGAAATGGCCAGCTCCAGATCCTCTCCCGTTTCATCAAAGAACAGCTCTTGCAATTTAGCCTGTGACGATAAGAAAAAAAGCAACATGAAATTACAGATTGCAGCCAAATGTTGTGTGATATGATTATGTTGTGAAACAGGTCAACAGTACCACAGGTGAAAGATTTTTACTAACCTTCATCTCAGCCAGCCTCTCTTCTTGCAATTGGGCAGACATTTCCTGTCCAATTCTTTCTGCAGCTATGCCTGTGCCCCTGGATGGTCTGTGACTCTTCAAAACTGGAATCCTACAGAAAAATGATGTACGCCACCGTCATGACTCTCCTGTGAGGATCCGAAGGATCAGGTTACAGTGGGTCCGCTCTACAGCGCCCTCTCTCTCTCCTGCAGAGGGGGGTCATAAATACCTTGCAGAAACTCTGCCTTTGGGCTCTGCAGGATTGAAGGGAAATAACACTTTTGTAGCAAAGACATTTTTCCTGCCAAAACTCCATCATCCAAAAGTGGAGAATGAATCAATACTTCTAATATAAAGAATGTTGGAAATGGTGGGGGGACTTAAAGAACAATCATGTCGAATTTGTTACTAATCTGTGATGTAACTAAGGACAGTAGAACAACATACCTGTATCTCTGAATGTGTGTATATTTCCCAGATGTACATCTACATTTTGTGGAATTAATATGATTAAATATGAAACCATTTGTGAGAAGATGAAATGTGATCTTAGCCTTCTAAATGAGAATGTTTTTTCATATAAAGTTTATCCAGTCAGTAACCACGCCCACGTGAGCACAGACATTATGCCAAACGTAATGGAACCACCCTTTTTTCCAGAGTATATAAAGGGACCCATGACTAAATTCTCAGTAGACCAGTACATTGACGGGTTGCTACTGGCATGTAAAATGGTTCTAGCTTTACCCTGAATAAACAACCATTGAGACCAGTATACGGAAGGCATTCAGGACGTATCAAAAGGTTAGACTCTACATTAGACCAGCGTGACCGACACTGTGAGCTGAAAGGTACGAAATGGTTCGAAGCTCTCTCTCAAAGAAGACTACACAGGAACATTCAGTCGGCAGCTGTTTAAGTACTTTAGTCTGCGGACTTGACAGAAGACAAAGGACTATTTACTCTCACCATTCTAGATACCTTTATCAAACAACCATTGGTAGATCCGTTCTAACAGACACTCCAAAACCAAGAAGCTGCCACAACAAAGGACATGGTAACCTCTGGTGGACAACCAGAGACTTTCTGTCGAATTTACACCCCGTAGATGGATCGAGTGTTTTCAACAGAGAGACAGCGAAGACATGCAAACGTAAAGATGCGTGTTGCAATTATTTCAAATGAGCGGCCGTTCATGTGCAAAGTATTCACATTTCCATGAGCATAGTTTTCAGCTGTATGTATGATATTTGAATTCTTTTGTCCCTCCCTTTCCCTCTCTTTTGAATCCGCCATTTTGTGTAACAAGCCGTCATATCGGTTTAGTTCGCTAGGGATCTTTCATTGCATCGTGTTAGTAACCAATAACTATACCGCATGTGTGTGTGTGTTTTACGTATTTCTGTGTGATTATTTTGTTAGTTAGTAAATAAATAATTAAGCCAATTTGTATATCGCTGATTCATCATTTATATTGGGGTTCGTGCAGAATTTTGTGACTTTCAGAATGAGACTGATGAGGTAAATCATAATTAATTGATGACGATATATTTATGTCTTTAGAGTTCATTTGAGAAACGGTAACTTTTTCCATTGTGCCCCAAGATTGCTCATGACTTAATTTTTACATGAGTAATTAAACATAGTTAATTAATTTGATAAAATAATGTCATCGCATTAATGATAGTAATGGCAAGACAGACACAAATATTAGGATTGTATTTTAATGTTTACCACATGGTCTTTTATATGTAACCAATAAGGATTTTCATGCAGAAGAGTTGAGTATAACACACACAATATCTTCATAGCCATAGCTCTCTAGAATCAAGGGGCAATCCCAGCAATCTTGGCATTCTCTCAACCAGCTTACCTTGAATGCTTTTCCAACAGTTTTGAAAGAGTTCTCACATATGCTGAGCACTTGTTGGATGCTTTTCCTTCACTCTGCAGTCCAACTTTTCCCAAACCATCTCAATTGGGTTAAGGTTGGGTGATTGTGGAGGCCAGGTCATCTGATGCAGCACCCCATTACTCCCCTTCTTGGTCAAATAGCCCTTACACAGCCTGGAGGTGTGTTGGGTCATTGTCCTGTTGAAAGAAAATTGATAGTCCCACTAAGTGCAAACCCGATGGGATGGAGTATCGCTGCAGAATCCTGTGATAGCCATGCTGGTTAAGTGTGCCTTGAATGTCTTCACTATTATTCCACAATGTGGAAAATAGTAGAAGTTAAGAAAAACCCTTGAATGAGAAGGTGTGTCCAAACTTTTGACTGGTACTGTATATTTATTTATTATGAACTGTACCCAGACCTCACCCAATGTTATCTAAAGTTGTCCAAGATTAAACAGTGCTGATAATTCCATTTTGGATAGCTATCTTAATTTAACAGCCATGATTTTGTCTATATGTTAAAATAACCAAACCGTTTCATAAACAAATCATTTGTGAAACCATGATGTGATGTATGACAGGATTGGATGTTGCATGCGATTTCAATTTTGTTTGAGCTGCTTTATGTGTAAGCACATTTGATTAAGCTCTTACTGCAACACTGAGTAGGCATTTTGCTTGACATAAGCGTTTAAAAGAGCTGTCAGCCAAGGTGATCTGGTTCCCCTCTCACTCAATCTATTAGCTCCCTGCCTACTCAGCTTCTCTTTTCAGTAAATGTTCTCAAATAAATCAGAAAAAAAATAGTATGGATGATATTTTGGTAACTCCAAAGGCTATTTTAGATGGGAATCAGGATGACTGTGTGGGACCTTTTAAGAAGAACTGGAGGAGTTCCTCCTTCGTTCTTGAGTAATCAGCTGCCTGTGCCCTGCATTGTGAAATGTCTGAAGCTTTAGGCAAAGTTGTATGTTGTGCTGCTATATCCACTCTCTTTGTGAGCAGAATCCTGAATGAGACAAATCTTTCGGGAAAAAAACACCACTATCTCCTATCTCTGTTACAGTGGGTGCTGTAAGAAGAAAGAGGGTTCCTCCATACGGTACAAAGAATAAAGCTACCTTAAACTCCCCAAAACAGTGAAAGGTTTTGCCCTATTAATCTTCATGTTCGTTCTTCAATACTTCACAGTTCATTTATATGAGCTAAGTTTATTTTTTATTCTTCCCTCTGATTAAGTTAACTGAAGCGAAAGCAACTAGCGCAACAACAGAAGGTGAGAGGAAAAAAAGAGAGAAAAGCCATTTGCTATTCATTACCCTGAGTTTTGTACTCCAAATAATGTACAACCAGCACCAGTGAGCTTGGCAGTGCGGTAATGCTCTGCTCTTTGTCTCATGTGTGGATAACTAACTAACTACGGCTGCAGTAAGACTACACAGCTCCAGCCCTGGCTCTGTACTCTTTGGATCTATCTCTCTGGCTGCCAGCTGGCCCTTTCATGTTGTCTTATCACAATGTCCCGAGAGAGTATACACAGCCTCTTCTCTCAGTTCTACACCCACTACCACCAACCACAGCCATTCATTCCTAGTCTGCTGGAGACATTGGATTCCTCGGCTACACAAGATCACATTTTGGAACAAAAAGAGCTGGTGGAGCGTTAATGAGGATAGGGGAGACGCGAACGTCTCAACTGGCCAATTGCCAGGGGAAATGCAGAGCGCCAGATTTAAATAAAATGCTATATAAAATTCAACTTTCATTAAATCACGCATGTAAGATACTCAGTTAATAAAGCTACACTCGTTGTGAATCCAGCCAACATGTTCAATTTTAGGGAAGAGAGATGGGGGAAAAATACAATTCAGAACAGTTAGTCCTCTGGGTTTTGCCTGCTACATAAGTTCTGTTATACTCACAGACATGATTCAAACAGTTTTAGAAACTTCAGAGTGTTTTCTATCCAAATCTATGAATAATTTGCATATCTTATATTCTTGGCATGAGTAGCAGGAAGTTTAAATTGGGCACGCTATTTATCCAAAAGTGAAAATGCTGCCCCCTATACCTTAAGTTTAAGTCATACAGCAGATTCTCAATTGGATTGAGGTCTGGGATTTGACGAGGCCATTCCAAGACATTTAAATGTTTCCCTTAACTTCTTATGGCTTTGGGATAGTATTTCAACGTCTGGATGAGAACTGTGCCCATAGTAAACTGCCTGTTACTCAGGTCCAGAAGCTTGGATAGAGAACCCTCTTAAGTTTCCAAAACTGTTAAAATAATGTCTGTGGGTATAACAGAACTGATATGGCAAGCGAAAACCCGAGGAAGTGGGATTTTGTTTGATGTGGGTATTTTCAATTGAATGCCTATAGAGTATCTAATGGGTTAGGACCCAAATTGCAGTTCATATGGCTTCCATTAGATGTCAACAGTCTTTAGACATTGTTTCAGGCTTGTTTTCTGACAAATGAAGAGGAATGAGACCTTTCTGTCAGTGGACTGTAGAATCATGCAGTGCTGGTTTGCGCGCATGACCGAGTGCGGGCCCTTCATTTCTTTCCATTCTATTGAATATGAATTTGTCCGGTTGAAATATTATTGATTATTTAGACAATTGAGAACCTGAGGATTAATTATGAACATTGTTTGACATGTTTCGACAAACTTTACCGTTAATATTAGGATGTATTCATCTGCATGTTTTGACCGCCTTTGGGCCAGTGGATTACTGAAGAAAACATGCCAACAAAATTGGTTTTTTAGGATATAAAGAGGGACTTTATTGAACAAAATGAACATTTATTGTGTAACTGGGACTCTTGTGACTGCAACCATATGAAGATCAGGTAAGTGATTCATTTTATCGCTATTTCTGACATTTTTAATTCCTTTACTTGGTTGAAAAATGCTTGTATGCTTTTGTAAGCGGGGAGCTGTCCTCAGATAATCGCATGGTGAGCTTTCGCCGTAAAGCCTTTTTGAAATCTAACAAGACGTTAATCTTTAAGCCGATAAATAACACTTGTATTTCTTATGAATGTTTATTATGACTATTTCTGTATTTTGAATGTAGCGCTCTACAATTTCACTGGATGTTGTTGAGGTGGGTTGCTAGCGGAATGCCTGCATCAGAAAGGTTAAACCACTTGAGTGTTGCTTTAGCAGTATGCTTAGGGTCAATGTCCTGCTGGAAGGTGAACCACCGTCCCAGTCTCAAATCTCTGGAAGACAAACAGGTTTCCATCAAGATGTTCCCTGTATTTAGCTCCATCCATCACTCCTTCAATTCTGACCAGTTTCCCAGTCCATGCCAATGAAAAATGTCCCCACATCATGATGCTGCCACCAACATGCTTCACAGTGGGGATGTTGTTCTCGGGGTGATGAGAGGTGTTGGGTTGGCATCAGACATAGCATTTTCCTTGATGGCCAAAAAGCGGAGCGCCAAGTCTATGACAAAAAGGCTTTTCAACAGTTTTTAACCCAGCCATAAGACTCCTGAAAGGGTAATCAAATGGCATTGTTCGAGTCAACAGAAATACGAAATTACATCATAAATATTCCCTTACCTTTGATGATCTTTCATCAGAATGCAGTGCAAGGAGTCCTAGTTCCACAATAAATCGTTGTTTTGTTCAGTAATGTCCATTGCTAGTGTCCAATTAGCTGCTTTTGCTAGCACAGTTAGTTCACATGTCCAAAAGCTGGCGCTGGTCCAGGCGAACTCGGACGGAAATTTCAAAAGTTATATTCCAGTTCGAATAAACTGGTCAAACTAAGTAGAGAATCAATCTTCAGGATGTTATTTTCATATATATCCAATAACGTTACAACCAGAGCATTCATTTTTGTCTACAGAGTCATGGAACGCAGGCGATATAAACAGTAATGTGCGCAACCTGGAACTGGCATTCTGACAGACCACTGACTCAAAACCCCCATCCGGTCATACATCACACCAGAGGCTTCATTCCACGTTCTACTGACTGTTGACATCTAGTGGAAGGCTTAGGAAGTGCAAACATATCCATATCTTGTTTGGATGTGAATAGGCGATGACTTGAAATTCGACCAGCCCCAGAATTTCCACTTCCTGTTATACTCAGAGACATAATACAAACAGTTTTAGAACTTCAGCATGTTTTCTATCCAATAGTAATAATAATATGCATATATTAGCATCTAGGACAGAGTAGGATGCAGTTCACTATGGGCATGGAATTCATCCAAAGTGAAAATGCTGCCCCCTATCCCTAACAGGTTTTAAAGATTGCTGTACACCAGCGGAACCCATCCAACTTGAAGGAGCTGGAGCAGTTTTGTCTTGAAGAATGGGCAAACATCCCAGTGGCTAGATCTTCCAAGCTTATAGAACATACCCCAAGAGACTTGTAGCTGTAATTCCTGCAAAATGTGGCTCTACAAAGTATTGACTTTGGGGGTGTGAATAGTTTTGCATGTTCAAGTTCTGTTTTTTTTGTCATATTTCTTGTTTGTTTCACCCCCCCAAAATATTTAGCATCTTCAAAGGGGTAGTAGGCATGTTGTGTAAATCAAATGATACAAACCCTCCAAAAATATATTTTTATTCCAGGTTGTAAGGCAAGAAAATAGGAAAAATGCCAGTCGAGTGAATACTTTGGCAAGCCACTGTAGAAATGTTTATCCCAATGTCACACATTGGCCCCATTATTTATAGAAAGAACCATATTGAACAAAATACTTGTAAATTGTATTAACTGCATTTATACTGCAAACCAGTTGCCAGCAAGTTATTGCAATTTGACATGCTAGTGATACAGTACTGTATGTACTGTCAGCATCAAGCTCTACTGGACTTGTACTTAAAACCTCTTGGTTGCCAGCAACATTTCCTGCTACGCTACCATATCTGTGAACATAAAAGAGATTGGCCACAGATTTATTGGCAATAATAGATTTCTATACTTTGCTAAACATCATTAACGTACAGTGTATTCAGAAAGTATTCAGACCCCTTGACTTTTCCCACATTTTTTTAGGTTATAGCCAGCCTTATTCAAAAATGGATTGAATAGTTTGTTTCCCTCATCAATCTACAAACAATACCCCATAATGACAAAGCAAAAAACATGAAATATCACATTTATGTAAGTATTCAGACCCTTTATTTTTCGAAGCACCTTTGGCAGTGATTACAGTCTCGAGTCTTCTTGGGTATGACGCTACAAGCTTGGCACAACTATATTTGGGGAGTTTCTCCCATTCTTCTCTGCAGATCCTCTCAAGCTATGCCAGTTTGGATGGGGAGCATCGCGGCACAGCTATTATTTTCAGACCTATCCAGAGATGTTCAATCGGGGTTCAAGTCCGGGCTCTGGCTGGACCACTCACGGCCATTAGAGTGTCTAGTTTGACAACAGACACCTCACAAGTCCTCAATTGGCAGTGTCATTAAATTGTACCGGCAAAATACATGTCTCAACGTCAACAATCACTGCCGTATTTTATATTTACTATACAATATCATTTGAATGCATTCTCTTTTCTTCTTATGGATGGCTGTTCCTGTACAGGAACCAAATCAACGGAAATTTCAGAGCGCCACCTATAGTTTTCGAAAAACCTCAAACTTTCATTAAAACACACACGCAAGATACTCAATTAAAGCTACACTCGTTGTGAATCTAGCCAACGTGTCAGATTTGTAAAATGCTTTTTCGGCGAAAGCATGAGAAGCTATTATCTGATAGCATGCACCCCCCAAAATACCTGAATGAGACCTAAACAAAAGATTTTGCGGTAGCCGGCGCTACACAAAACGCAGAAATAAAATATAAAACATTCATTACCTTTGACGAGCTTCTTTGTTGGCACTCCTATATGTCCCATAAACATCACAATTGGGTCTTTTTCCCGATTAAATCCGTCATTGTATACCCAAAATGTCATTTTATGAAGGCCGGTCTGATCCGGGAACATTCGCCTTTACAAGATGCAACGTCACTTTTTAAAATTAAAAAAGTTGCCTATAAACTTTTACAAATCACTTCAAACTACTTTTCTAAACCAACTTTAGGTATTAAAAAACGTTAATAATCTATCAAATTGATCACGGGGCGATCTGTATTCGATAGCAGCAAGTCTTGAAATCATTGTCCATGTTTTCACTTTCATAACTTCCTCCGGTGCGCCCCAAGACAGGAAGTGCCTATACGTCTTCTCACCAAGGATAAACCAGCCATTAAATGCCAGTACTGGCGACATCGTGTGGAAGCTGTAGGCATTCTAATCGGATCCTCATCTATTTTCTATCGCCTTAGACAATACATTGACTGGCGGATGAATATTTTTTTGTGTTTTTGGTGAACAGTTTTCCCAGGGACTTTTACTCCTAAACACGTTCTGTTATAGCCACATACACGATGTAACCAGTTTTAGAGACTTCAGAGTGTTTTCTATACACACATACTTATCATATGCATATACTATATTCCTGGCATGAGTAGCAGGACTTTGAAATGTTGAGCGATTTTTAACAAAAAGCTGCGAAAAGCTGCGAAAATTCGCATCATCCCTAATTTAAATAGTACCCGCAAAAGACCAGTCTCAACATCAACAGTGAAGAGGCGACTCCGGGATGAGAGATATGAAAATCTTTTTGGAGAATTGAGGTCCACAGCCAACAGACTGCCTAAGAGATCAGTGGACAGGAAGAATAGTGGGACATAGTTGGACAACTTATTACGAAAGTTATACTGCAGTGTGTGTAGGAGATGATTCAGTCTGGATCCAAGATCCTTAAAAATATTTTAGTAATGGATCAATTGGGCATTTTTAATAAGAAAGGAAAACGTTCCTAACCAAATACTGTTTGTTTTGTGTCTTTGTTTTTGTTTCCTGTGTGTGTGTGTGTATTGATGAGAGAACCGTGACAGATTAGGTGGGAAAAGGAGGGCAACTAAGTAAACAAATGCAATAATTATATGGGCTCGGCCCAATTCCAGTGTGAGTTATCTGGCCCAAATGTTTTACTTGAGGCTCGGGCCGATTGCGGCCACTCTCTGGCAGATGATTACACGGGCTGCTTTATAAAATTAACATTTCATATTTTCTCATTGTTTCTGTGATCAAAAAATATAATTAACGTTTAAATTAAATTCTTTAAAAGCCCTGTTTAATAAGATTTATTTTGATACTTTGCGCAAGGCAATATAAGCACTAAAACCTTTGGTTGGGGCCTCCCGAGGGGCGCAGCGGTCTAAGACACTGCACATCGACATACTGTAGTTGTACATTATACATTTCTATAGTTGAAGTTGCATAAATACAAAGCACGTGCCAAGGTACCATGTATCGGGTATGATGCCAAACCATATATCTAATTGTTACTCATATGGTAATTGGCTAACTCCTTTAATTACTCTAATAATGTGCAACCACCTTTGTACAATAACAAAGCATATAACACCAGAAACAGTAACAAACTTCAGTATTGTATGTTTTACAATTAGTTTACATGACGCATGAGCAAAGTAATACAGCCGACAGCATACATGAAAGGCAATTTGTGTGAGTAAACGCAACCAACATTGATAAGTAAGCAATTTTATCATTAACACGATTATCATCACTAGCAATATGCTTGAATCTTACTTACAAACAAATATTTTACGAGGCTGAAGCGTGACAAGAAATACCTGCACTGATAGACCTGCACCGTAGCGTTGTTTTTAGCTGCTTCTATGCGTGCAGAACGAATTCTCTACTTCCTGTTTCCGCACAGTCTTTCGAAGTACCAGAACGCTCTACTAGGGGGCGATAAACACCATGGAACACAATGAAAATCCATCTTAACCACTGTAATAAAATAATCTGTTACCTTCTAACAGGATGGCAGCACAACAATTATTGAAAGAAATTGTGGATGGGTATAATTTGTATGCATAAAATGACTCCTTTAGACCTTCCTACATTTTTTAAGATCTACAATTGCTGTAGATTGTAGTTTTTACAAAACTATAACTAAGCTACTGACAGGATTTGTGACTGAAAACAATTTTCTGTGCGTCTCTAATTGTAGCAGTGTTGTAAACGCTAACCTTTGCTTTCACAGCACTACTGGTGAAGACTTTAGATTTCTAAATGTGTCAAGTTAATGCTTTGATCCTTGTGTAGAGGTCTGTGTACGACATTTGAAAAGGTGTTCTTGATGTAATTGATTCCTGATTTTCAAGTGAAGTGACACGTGTAGTAAGAATACCTGAACGGGAATTGAAATTTTGTAGTGAGAATTGAGTTGATTGATCTTTGGAGTTGAATTTTAACTGAACTGAAGAGTTGACTGCTGTTAAGAAATGTAGATACAGTTAAAGAACTAAACAAATGAGGATGGGTAGTAAGCCATGAATTAATGTGTGGATGCACTCGATACCAGAATGATTGTGAATGAATGATTGCATAATGATGAACTGTTTAACACTGATGGCCACAAGATGGCGATGATGGACAAGATAAAGTGTACTCCTGAGGGTTGTAGGCACTTGACAAAAAGAAACAGTTGCTAACCTCTTCTCATTGTTTAGGTTTGCCGGACCATTCTAAACCATTTAATCTATTTAATTTATTCAAACATTTATTTTAAAAATGGTTTCCTGTCATCTGTCTTTATATAGGATCATAGGGGGAAGCAGCAGCCTGTTGCATACTACTCTAAGAGACTTGACAGTATGGTGCTAGGGTTGGTGAGAGGCAGAGTCAGCCTGTGCTGACATCGTGTCAATGTGCCCTTTAACCTTTAAAGTTCCTCATACTGTTCATGCTCTCATTTCACAGGCACGTACTGCTCACCTCATCCCAGCAAGTCTGCTCTATTACTAGAATGTGCTGTTAACAATGTCTCATGTCACACTGAAGTGCTGTACTGTCCTTAACCCTGCCACTTTTTACCATCTGACGATGACGGTGAGCCCCATGATTGTGCTGTCCTGGTTGAACCAGGTCTGTAAGCTATGCACTGATTTATCTGACATGCCTTTAATGAATGCTGATTTGGAACTATTTGTTGATGGTTCCGCTCAAAAATCACGTCAAGGTGAACCATTAGTGGCTCATGCAGTAACTACAGCTGCCACTACATTAGAAAGTGTTAAACTACCACCCAGGCTGAAAAATGGTTTGCTTTTACTAGAGCATTTATTTTGGCTAAGAATAAAACTGTTACAATGTATACTGAAAGCAGGTATGCATTTGGTGTTGTGCATGACTTTGGTACACTCTGGAAGCAACGTGAGTTCCTCATCTGGTAAAAACAATTTCACATTCTAAATTGGTTGAAAACTTGAGCGCTATTTTGTTGCACTTCCTGTCTCTGTTAAAACATGTTTTCTCTCCAGGATATTTCTGATCTGCAAGCAGGTACAAGACCTGGTGGAAGTGAGAATGGCAAAAGAAGGGTTCTTGGAACATGGCCAAGACCATGTGTCACAGGGGGGAATTGTAAAAATTGTACATGATTTTTTGGTTGCGGATTCATTTTGTGCTACGTGTGTCATTTTTATGACTAACAATGTAGGCGGAGTATGACTGAGACCGGATTGCCATAGGTAACATTAAAGCCTCTGATGTACGTGCATGGACGCGTGCATCGTACCACTGGTTTAGCACCTCATGAAATACTCACATGAAGACCCATGAGAATGCTAAACACCCCGTTCCAACAGAACAGGTTGACACTGATGGGTTGCGAGGATCAAATGGTAAGCTACTGTGCATTCTGAATTCTATTTTCCAAAGTGAGGACAGCTCAGGCTCAGGACGGGAGTCCAGCAAACAATAGCCACCCCATTGTTTAAGACGACGGAGATCGAGGAATCAACGTGACGATTGTCCTCTTTGCACAGATTAAGAGTTTACTTCTGTATAACTTTATTATGGTTTAAGTGATTCCCTTCAGAATGTTTTGCACCATGTGAAGTTGAAGTTAACTGGAAAGAAATAATTAAAATGCGAAATTGTTTGGACCGATTATGTAACAAATTCGAGGCCAAATGTAATATTAACTGTTGCTATGGGCCAGAATGCAGTTTGTGAAGGATTAGCTGAGCTACCCTTTACTGCTGAAGACAGTGATGTTTGACCTGTTGCATACTTAGAAATGTGCCTGTTGTAGACAGAGGTTTGCTCTCACAAGGTCAACTCAGTGGGAGTGGAATATTGGCTGAACGCCCAGACTCTGTGATTGCCAGGTGTTCGCTCCTAAGCATCCGCACTCTGGGATCAAACACTTTGCTGAGAAAGGATCCACTGGCTATCTATTATACCTAATCATCATAACTGTATGTGGTATGTGTATAAGGGTTAAAGGTTTTAACCCTTGTGTGCTGGTCATGTTTTGGTTATTCAGCCAATGTTTGCTGGTCTGATGGACCCACAACATTATTTGGTTTTTAAAACAATACAGTCGTAACAATTTACGTAAAAACACAATACTAAGATGTTGACTTATATCAATTACAAGCAGTAGGCAGCATACATGGTTAACATTTGCCAATTACCTCTGCTAGATCACGTTTATCAATAAAAGCGCCATTGGTCTTTTTTTTGGAAAATGTCATCAAGACATGGGTGCAATAAATAATGTTTATCTTGAGCAAATATCAATGAAACAAGGTTTTCATCACTATTGATGTTTATTGCTTTGAACTGAACAAATTGGAAGGACAAATTGTACATACAGTGTTTTATGGAAATGATAAATGAGCACCATTGGACACAAAATGAGGCCGGTCTACACACCACATGATGGACAGAGTTTTACTGTGTGTGTGTTGCAAATGTATTTCTTGCCCTTGATGCATGTGCACTGTCTTCCTGTCCTTCTTGGATCCACACACATTGTAGTGCTTCTTCTTGTTGCTACCGGTTACAATCTAGAATGATGAAAACACTTAGCTCAGGAATTGGACGAGCATCTCATTCACTCACTCACATACACAAGTTACAGTCAGACACACACACACATGCAACAACACCACTCATACTTACATCCGGTATTGGAGTTGTTAGTTCTGTGGTTCGGTGGTTCTGGGGTTGGGTCACCAGCATCCTTTCCCTGAATCCGCCTCACGATCCTTGGGAAATGTTGCCTCCTCTGGATTTGAGGTCTTACCAATACCTTGCCCAGCTCCTTGAGAAAGAGCCGTCTCCTCTGGAGCTTCCCTCTGTTCCAATCTGGTTCAACTCCGTCCAGATGACAACGCTCTACGCCGAGATGTCCAAGATGTTGAAGAATATCACAAGTTGGCCAGCGTAGGGTTCTTCTTTTGTAGCTGTAGCCAGTCACCAGCTTGTCTAAATTGTCCACCCCTCCATTTGTGGCATTGTAATCTATTGTGATGTTCCTGGCCACATTCTCCCATCCCTATGCAGCGTACTCATGGCTACCGCATTTTGCTATTCTTTGGCACGTAGGACACTATGGCTGTGTCGGCCGTGAATACAGATATAGAGGAATTGATGGGCCTGTTCCCTGTATTCAACAGCTGAGGTGGAAGCACCGGCTTGTTTTTTCATACTGTACCTACCATCATCAGCTTCCTCTTGAGGAGCTCCTGTCCCAGCTTGTGCGAAGTAAAAAATGTTATTGCATGTGATGTTGTGGCCACTGAGTCTGTGTCCCTTCCAGGACAACTCGCATCCCTTGGTTCTTCTCAGGGGCTCCTCCATCTGGCTTTCCCGGTATACATGTGAAAGCCCAGATCTTGATTCCATATTTTGCAGGTTTAGACGGCATGTACTGCCTGAAAGGGCAGCGGCCCCTAAATGGCATAAGCAGCTCATCAACAGTAACGTTGGGCCCAGGGTAGTAAAACAGGGGAAGGCGGTCCGCCAAATTGTCCCACACTGATCTGATTGCAGCTAGCTTGTCTCTCTACCGCTGAAATGGTCTGGTGTCTCAGTTATCGACGCGGATAATCCTGGAAATAATTTGGAAGTACTCCAGAGATGTTGCACAGGAAAGTTCTCTACCAGTTTCCGCATCCCACCGTGATTCTGTGGATTCCCCATTGGATCTGAAAACACCAGCAAGGATAAGAACCCCAAAGTATAAATGTATTTCCATCTCTCTACAAAAACACACCTTCCCTCCTAATTAGTGCAGTCCAGAATCATTTTTGGGATGGTGTCTGGGATGAACAGTTCAAAACAAGACTTTATAACCTGCACATGAATAACCACCGTCTGTGTCACCCTGGTTACATCCTTATCACATTGGCAGCCATGCAGGGCAGCTCATTCCTTGGGCAAGAAGATCATTCAATTTCACAATTTTTGACATCCATATTTTTCCTCCTGCAGGCTGCTGATGAGCTGGTTACTGACGGGCTGGTCCTGGGGCTGGCTGCTGATGGGCTAGTCCTGGCACTGGCTGAAGGTCAATCTCATCAACTTCTTCCAACTCACTGTCAGACTCTAAATTGCCAGAAACATGATCCTCATATTTTGAAAAATCTTGATCTTCCAAAGTGGACGTTCTCTCTGCAAAAATTATTTCTAAGGCCCTCTGAGCACAGATTATTTTTTTTCCATACTGATTGATTGTGGTAAGGAGCCACACATACAAAGCTATTTATTTGTTGTGTCCCTCCCCAAATTTGCACCTGGCTGGGGAAGAGTGTGGAAAAATACTTTAACATTTTTTTATTTTTACAGTGTATCGAAAGAATGTATTGAAATAATGTATTGTAATAACATTGTGCATGTTCCCTCAATACATTGTGTAGTTTCACACACTACAAAGGATAAAGAGTGCGAGAAAAGCGTGAGACAAGCAGACAGTCAGGGAGACTGACAGGTCATTGGTGCTATGTTGAAACAGCAGGCCCAGGGAGGAGGAAGACAGAGGGAGCACACAGAAAACCTTTTTTAATTCATTTTTTACTTGTTTTCACCTACACACACACTTTATTACCCAGTGTACCCGGACACCACATATGTAATATAAATGTGTAAGAAGGTGCATAGTGTAAACTCAATGAAAATATGTTATTTTACATGGTTCTTTTTCACAGAAAATGAGCCAAAGCCAATGATAATTTTTCATTTAGTAAATATTGAAAATGGGTCCCACAGACCCGAACACCACACAACGTTTAAACTCAATTGCACAACAAATCAAATCAAAATCAAATCAAATGTATTTATATAGCCCTTCGTACATCAGCTGATATCTCAAAGTGCTGTACAGAAACCCAGCCTAAAACCCCAAACAGCAAGCAATGCAGGTGTAGAAGCATGGTGGCTAGGAAAATCTCCATAGAAAGGCCAAAACCTAGGAAGAAACCAGGCTATGTGGGGTGGCCAGTCCTCTTCTGGCTGTGCCGGGTGGAGATTATAACAGAACATGGCCAAGATGTTCAAATGTTCATAAATGACCAGCATGGTCCAATAATAATAAGGCAGAACAGTTGAAACCAACCCAGACAGGATGATCACATCAGTGACTCAACCCACTCAGGTGACGCACACCTCCCAGGGACGGTATGAGAGAGCCCCAGTAAGCCAGTGACTCAGCCCCTGTAATAGGGTTAGAGGCAGAGAATCCCAGTGGAAAGAGGGGAACCGGCCAGGCAGAGACAGCAAGGAAGCCATTGACAAAGATAATGTGGTAGTGTGAGAAAGCCCTCCTACAATGTTTCATAGTTGAAGTTTTGCTATGATTATGACATTATTGGCTTACATTATTCATTTTTACTTACATGCTTACTATTAGGTTGAGATTCATCTCAAAAGGGAGGAATATCGTGGCAAAATTGCAAACTTGTATATGCACATGCTCT
Source organism: Oncorhynchus keta (assembly GCF_023373465.1). Classification (NCBI taxonomy): domain Eukaryota; kingdom Metazoa; phylum Chordata; class Actinopteri; order Salmoniformes; family Salmonidae; genus Oncorhynchus; species Oncorhynchus keta. The sequence goes on from NC_068453.1 coordinate 6,667,755, forward strand.
GTATGAGTCTCAAACCTGTTCATTTCCATTGTCGGTTTGAAGGTCTTGTAATAAGAATCTGGTAGTTTTCCACTCTGCCTCTGCCTCTGTTCACACGGCCAAGACAAAGACACTCTGAGTGACCTGTTCTGTTCCTGTTCTTTTTGCAAATTTCAAGGGCACAGTCTGTGGAGATATGAAGAGAACAAAGGCTAGTTTGAGCAGAAAAGAGTAATGGAGTCATAACTTGTTCGTGCGCTATGATCCCGGTACATATGATGAACACAAGGTACCTCTTGATGCCCAGATTTGCCGGGGAGGCGTGGAACCTGCCATGACCAAGCATTTTTAGGTCTATTATAAGACCTCTGTATTGTCTGTAACATTGGGCTCTCAACAATCACCTACAGGTGGTCGTTGACCAGCTCCATTATTGCAATAATGAATCAATATGTAAGTATATCTAAGTATTATTGTTTGAAGAATCTGCAGTCTCTCTTCCTTTTGATTAGAATTTCCATGACATGTCAGATCATAAACTATGAAGTCCAATAAACCTTTCTTGGATTTTTGAGATAGAATTGTGATTAGGCATATATCTGGGGAAGGGTATAAAACTATTTCTACATTGATGATAATTTCCAAGAGCACAGTGTTCTCCATCATTGGGAAATGTAAAAAAAAAAATTGAACTACCCAGACTTTGCCTAGAGCTGGCCGTCCAACCAAACTGGCAAGAATGACCTTGGTCAGGGAGGTGACCAAGAACCCAATGACCACTCTAGCAGAGGTGAGAGAACCTGCCAGAAAGACAACAGTCTCTACAGCACTTCACCAATCTGGGCTTTACATTTTAGCAGACACTCTTAACCAGAGTGACTGACAGGAGCAATAAGGGTTAAGTGCCTTGTTCAAGGGCACATTGACAGTGCCTTGTCAGCTCAGGGATTTGAACCAGCATCCTTTCAGTCACTGGCCCAACAGCTAGGCTACCTGCCACCCAGGCTTTATGGGAGAGTAGCCAGATGGAAGCCATGTGAAAGACTGAGATCATAAGGCAAAAAATGTGGTATGATGAAACAAAAATGTAACTCTTTGGCCATCATTATCATATTTCCCAGCATGCTCCATTAAAGGTTGACTTTTAGAATTGTTTGGTTCAATATCAATGTTTTTGCATGTATATTGATTTCATTCATCTTTTACTAATATGTAAATAACATACATTTTTCTACACTAATCCAATCGGTTACTTGGTTTTACTGAAATGGTCGTTCAGGTTTAGATGCTTTAGTTCGTCTTATATCTTACACTTTCGAACACATCAATCATTCTGAATGCAGGTTGTTGGCATTGGGGAAGTGCTATCTTTTTTTATTTCCCGTACCAACCGATGTAACCAATTGAATAGTGGATTATTATAAAACATGCAGAAAATGTATCTTCCAATTGCAGTCTGCCTATATTCTCAAGAAAATTTTATTTCAAAATAGGCCGTCATCACTGTCAATCGTGATCTAATTCCTCAAGTTTTACTGGTGAAACGTCAAAACTGCATCTCCATGCCATTCATTGATTCATCTCGATCAGGTTCATGGGAAAATGCATTTAGATATTCTTGAATTAATGTTTCGTGAATGAATAAGAGCAGATGGGATTGACAAACTATTAGCCTTTTTTTAACAATTATATATCCTTCATAGTGGTGTGCTATTTGGAGATTTGGCAGATTTTTGGGGGAGACTACAGTGCCATTGGAAAGTATTCAGACCCCTTGACTTTTTCCACATTTTCTTACATTACAGCCTTATTCTAAAATGGATTAAATATTTTTTTTCTCTCACCAATCTGCGTACAATATCCCATAATGACAAAGCAAAAATAGGAAATATCACATTTACATGGGTATTCCGACCCTTTCCACAGTACTTTGTTGAAGCACCTTTGGCAGCGATTACAGCCTTGAGTCTTCTTGGGTATGACGCTACAAACTTGGCACACCTGTATTTGTGGAGTTTCTACCATTCTTCTCTGCAGATCCTCTCAGGCTCTGTCAGGTTGGATGGGAAGTGTGGTGGAACAGCTATTTTCAGGTCTCTCCTGAGATGTTCGATCAGGTTCATGTCCGGAATCTGACATTGAGCCTTGTCCCGAAGCCACACCTGCGTTGTCTTGGCTGTGTGGTTAGTGTCGTTGCCCAGTTCGAAGGTGGTCATTTTCCCCAGTCTGAGGTTCTGAGCGCTCTGGAGCAGGTTTCCATCTAGGATCTCTCTGTACTTTGCTCTGTTCATCATTCCCTCAATTCTGACTAGTCTCCCAGTCCCTGCCACTGAAAAACATGTTTGCACTGTGGGGGGTCCTTGGAGTTTTACGAACATAAAGGCAGATAATGATTTTCAATTGGCCACAGTGGGCAAGCCTTCAACAGGCCCCCACAGTGCAAACATGTAGCCTACATATTTCTACATCATTCTTGCCAGCACCAGAGAGAAGACAGGGTAGAAACCATTTACCTTCCAAACATAGTTATTTGGTTTGTCGTTCTATCGTTTTTCATGTAATTTGTGGTAATTAATCATAATTTAGTTTTACCAGGTCCTTGTATTCTCAAATTGAAAAAAAGTGATGGAGCGCTGCTTCTCCACACTCCGGCAGCGTTACTCCCCTGGTTGCTGGTGTATTGTATCGACTTGACTTAGACTCACGGGAATCATTTACTTGTACTTTATTCTTGGTCCCCCAAGCACAGCCTCCCTCCCTTCCTCACGTGACTCCTAGTGCCCCACTGGTATTGCACCACTATGTGCCGCTAATACACCACATCCCTCAACTTCTTAGACGTTTGACAAATCATTATGAAAACACATCTCCAATCTGCAGATTAATGCATTGTAATGTAACAAAACAATTATCTTGTGTACAGTATTAACATATTTTCCAACAAAAACATACTGTATATTCTACTTTCTTTAAACTACCAACCATAACACTGGTTACATTGCTGGAACTTTTGTGAACAATGCTAATTTGACAATAATTCTTGACAGAACTTTTCTGTGAAGGCTATTGTTAGACTGCCCTGCCAATCAGACTTTGCCAGAGATTATTCTGCTCCATTTTAGGAACATGTCTAATATAGTCCTTCAGAAATCACAACTTGTTGTCTGAGTCGAGGCTGGAGTTGAATGGCCTCGTCAGGTGAAGGCACTTGTCTAGGCAGTGGGTCAGGCTCGGCCTGGTCAGTGTCTCTGTCACTTGTAGTCTATTGTCCTGACTGTGGTTGTATCCACAGTTTCACAAAAGAAACATGTCGCATGGCACTCTTGCTATTCCTTTCCAGGACAACCGAGTTCTCCTTCCTGTCCACGACGGTGTATGGCTCTGGTTTGATGGTAGTTGACTACTTGAAAAGGAGGAAGGGAAGGTACACAATGGTAGATGTTGGTAGACAGAAGGTGCTCTGTGGTATAAAAGGGGTAAATTGATCATCAAAAAGAAAGGAGGACCAAGTCACTCTTCATATAATTCATTAAAATGCATTTATTTGTATGTTCAATGGAAAAAGTTAAAACTCTGACGCGTTTCGGCTGCATGACCTTCATCAGGGAGTACAAAGAAATGATAATACATGGTCCTCTTTTGAACAGCGTTTTCCCAATCCGCCCTGATTTGAAGAGGGAGTGGTTACAGCAATCATTGGAGAACCACGTAGTAAGCAATACTTTACACGTTAAAAACTGAAATACTGTAAATATGTTATCAAAAAATGCAACGCCAAGCTAGAAGCATCAGAACCCGTAGAAAAGGTAGTTCCAACCTTGAATATGACTGGGAAAAGTGCCAGGAACAGGAGAGCCTTCTACTCTATAGTAGCCTAAAACACAGCAAACATGGACAACAGTCTAAACATACAGTGGCAAGAAAAAGTGGCAAGAAGTGCTTGTGAGGTGAATTCGAACTAGAACTGCCCACGTCGTCCATCCTACATGACCGCTATGAAGTAAAATAGAGCCAAGCTTTTTGGCCGGGGGACTCTATTTGACATGCCAGGTCCATGGTGTTTAAGAGATCAAGTTGCTTACGAAACATTTCTGGAGACAAATGATAGACTTTACTAGATGATCCTTGTCATTGGAAAATACTCACCTTCATGTTTACAAAGTCAAAATCTCCATGAACATAATCTCACTCCATGGTCTACAGTGGCAACAAAAAGTATGTGAACCCTTTGGAAAAACCTGGATTTCCAGATAAGTTGGTCATCAAATCTGATTTCATCTTCATCTAAATCACAACAATAGACAAACACAGTCTGCTTAAGCTAACAACACATAAACAATGATTTGTTTATGTCTTTATTGAACACACTGTGTAAACATTCACAGTGCAGGTGGAAAATAATATGTGACCCCTTGGATTTAATAACAGGTTGACCCTCCTTTGGCAGCAATAACCTCAACCAAACGTTTGCTGTAGTTGCGGATCAGACCTGCACGACGGCCACGAAGAATTTTGGACCGTTCCTCTTCACAAAACTGTTTCACTTCAGCAATATTCTTGGGATGTCTGGTGTGAACTGCTCTCTTGAGGTCATGCCGCAGCATCTCAATCTGGTCGAGGTCAGGACTCATATTTTCTTCTGTTGAAGCCATTCTGTTGTTGATTTACCTGTGTATTTGGGTCGTTGTCTTGGTGCATCACTCAACTTCTGTTGAGCTTCAATTGGTGGACAGACAGCCTGACACTCTCCTGCAAAATGTCTTGATAAATATGGGAGATTTTTTTTCAGGTGATAATAGGAAGCTGTCCAGCCCCTGAGGCAGCAAAGCAGCCCCAAACCATGATGCTCCCTACACCATACTTTACAGTTGAGATGAGGTTTTGATGTTGGTGTGCTGTGGTTTTTTTTCTCCACATGTAGTGTTGTGTGTTCCTTCCAAACATCTTAACTGTAGTTTCATCTGTCCACAGAATATTTTGCCAGTAGCGCTGTGGAACATCCAGCTGCACTTTTGCAAACTTCAAACATGCAGCAATGTTTTTTTTTGGACAGCAGTGGCTTCTTCCGCGGTGTCCTCCCATTAACACGATTCTTGTTTAGTGTTTTACGTATCGTAGATTCATCATCAGAGATGTTAGCATATTCCAGAAATCTCTGTATGTCTTTAGCTGACACTAAGATTCTTCTTAACCTCAATGAGCATTCTGCACTGTCCTCTTGTAGTCATCTTTGCAGGATGGCCACTCCTAGGGAGAGTAGCGACAGTGCTGATTTTTTTACATTTACAGAAATCATGTCTTACGTGGACTGATGAAAGGACTGATGAACATCAAGGCTTTTAGAGATACTTTTATAACCCTGTCCAGCTTTATGCAAGTCAACAATGCTTAATCTGAGGTCTTCTGTGAGCTCTTTTGTTCAAGGCATGATTCACATCAAGCAATGCTTCTTGTGAATAGCAAACTCTAATTTTGTGAGTGTTGTTTATAGGGCAAGGCAGCTCAAACCAACATCCCCAATCTCGTCTCATTGATTGGACTCCAGGTTAGCTGACTCCCGACTCCAATTAGATTTTAGAGATGTCATTAGCCTAGGGGTTCACATACATTCCAACCTACACTGTGAATGTTTAAATGATGTATTCAATATAGACAAAAAAAATACAATAATTTGTGTGTTATTAGCACACTATGTTTATTTATTGTTGTGACTTAGATGAAGACCAGAACAGATTTGATTACTAATTTATGCAGAAGTCCAGGTAATTCCAAAGGGTGTGCAAACTTTTTCTTGCAGGGTTACTATGGTGTAAGGACTTGTAGTGCCTTGCCATGGGGTAGTCTTCTTTGCCTAACCATATGGCGTACTTGTGTTCTGCTAAGTGGTCTTGAAGGCGTCTCTTTGTTCGTTCAATGTAGAACACCTTGTACTGTGGACATTCCAATCTGTAGATGACATGAGTGGTTTTGCAGTTAATGAAATGCTTGACTCGATACTCCATTTTAGAAGCTGTGTCAACAAAAAAACGTTTCTGTGCAATATTTCTGCAATGGTTGCATTTAAAAGAGCCTTTGGGGTTGTGGTCTAGCCAAGTTTTTTGAGAGTGTCCAGGAAGATAGCTGTGGACTAATTTATCATTTACGGTAGGACATCTCTTAAAGCTTATGACCGGTGGCTCTGGGAAGACTTGGCGTAGCGTATTACTTTGGATCGTTCCTAAGTTCTTTTGAATGATTTATTTAAATGTTTTCTGCTTCAGTGCTGTATGTTGTACCAAAGTACGCTCTCTCTGAGGAATCACGAGGTGCTCTCCTTCACAACAAGTTCTCTCTGTCAAGTCGTCCGGCCCTTATACCTGCATATTTCAGTCCCCGAGAGCTGTAGTCCCGATTCAAGAAGCAATTTTCCAATTCAGCAGATTTGACACTGTTTCCTGATCGCAACTTCTGCGGACTCTTTGGAGTTGGCCATATGGAATGTTATCTTTTAGCATTTTGGAGTGGAAACTGTCTGCCCATCTATAGGATTCCTAAAGATTGATGTGAGCAAACTACCTTTGTCATTTGTACTGATGTCAAGGTCCAAAAAAGTAATGTTATCCTTGCTGTACTCCATAGTTAGTTTGATGTTAGGGTTAATGTTGTTAAGGTATTGGTGGAAGGAAATAAGTTCATCTTCTGAGCCGGACCAAAACAGGCAAACATGATCAATATACTGTCCCCACCATATAATCCACTCAAAGAACTGGTTTTTAGAAGGATCCAAAAATGAAGCCATTTTCCCATTTACCTAAGTACACACCAACGTAGGAAGCGCTGTAGCCAAGCTCCCATGGCACATCTTTCTGACTTGTTTAAAAATACGGCCCTGAAAAACAAATATATTATTATTAAGAGTCCGTTCGGTCAGTGAGACAATTCATTCTGTTGAAGGCATCTCAGTCTCAGGCCAGGCACTCAAGAAATTGTGCATAGCTGCCCATCCTTGTTCATGTTCAATGGTGGTGTATAGAGAGACTCCACATCCATGGTAAGAAAAAAAGGAAATTGTACCTATATTGTTCAATTCCTTAATTTTGTTCAACACATCTGTGGTATCTTGAAGATAGGCTGCGAGTGACGTCAGAAAAGGCTTAATGAAGTAATCAATGTACTTAGAGACGGGTTCTGTCTGAATTTCATTACCACTAATGACTGGTCTGCCTGTGGTGTTTTCAAGATTCTTGTGGACTTTTGGAAGAAGATCAAAAGAAGCCATACGCAGACTGTCATTGAAAATACATTTGAACTCATTGTCTGAAATGTAGCCACACTCCCTCAAATCAGGGCTGATTGTTCAAAAGAGGACATTGTAATATCATTACTTCGTACTCCCCGCTGAAGGCCAACCATTGAACATGCCATACAAATAAAGGCGTTTTAATGAATTATATGAAAAGTGCCTTGGTCCTCCTTTATTTTTGTAGTTGACTAATTGTTCTGCTTTGGTAGCTGTAGCAGTAGCTTGTCACCTTGTTGGATTGTGCTTTCAGTTGCTCTCCTAGATCTGTCTGCATTCTGTCGGCCCTTCTCCTTCCTTTCAGCATCAGCAAGACAAATAGCATTGTTGTGTGGTTCAGCTCCTGGCTGCATGTTGGCTGACAGCTCTTGCAGTTTGGTTCTAATTTGGCGGTTGAACAATAGTTCAGGTGGACTGCGGTCTGTGACTGAATGTGTTTCACTCCTGTAGGCCACGAGAAACATCTGTAGTTCCTCCCCTTCCCCCAATCCTTCACCTTCTGATTGAGCGGCGCGAATTGCTTTGACAAGCGTCGTTCAGCTTCATCGTTGGCCTGAAGCTAGTATGGAGTGAAGCGGCGGTGTCGGTCACAATAGACTCAGGATACCCATGGACTGCAAACATCACCCGTAGGCTTTTGATTATATTGGCGGTGGTGATGCGGTTTAGGATACTCACATCAACCCATCTTTTTATCTGTATTTAATTGTATTTATTCAACCTTTATTTAACTAAGACCGTCAGTTAAGAACACATTCTTATTCACAATGACGGCCTACCAGAAGGGAAAAATGCCTCCTGCGGGGACCGGGGCTGGGATTAAACATTTAAAATCAAATAAAAATATAGGACGAAACACACATCACGACAAAAGAGACACCACAACGCTACATAAAGAGAGACAAAAGACAACAACATAGCATGGCAGCAACAAATGAAAACACAGCATGGTAGCAACACAACATGGCAACACAACATGGCAACACAACATGGCAGCGGCACAAAACATGGTACAAACATGCACAGACAAGAATACAAAGAAGGTAGAGACAACAATATATCACGTGAAGCAGCCACAGCTGTCAGTAAGAGTGTCCATGGTTGAGTCTTTGAATGAAGAGAACGAATGAATGAAGAGATGGAAATATAACAGTCCAGTTTGAGTGTTTTTTGCAGCTCGTTCCAGTCGCGAGCTGCAGCGGACTGAAAAGAGGAGCAACCCAGGGATGTGTGTGCTTTGAGGACCTTTAACAGAATGTGACTGGCAGAACGTGTGTTGTATGTGGAGGATGAGGGCTGCAGTAGGTATCTCAGATAGGAGGGAGTGAGGTCTAAGAGGGTTTTTACAAATAAGCATCAACCAGTGGGTTTTGCGACAGGTATACAGAGAAGACCAGTTTACAGAGGAGTATAGAGTGCAGTGATGTGTCCTATAAGGCGCATTGGTGGCAAATCTGATGGCCTAATGGTAAAGAACATCCAGCAGCTCGAGAGCATCCTTATCTGCCAATCTATAAATTACGTCTTCATAATCTAGCATTGTTAGGATGGTCAAAGTGGCACTATTTCTGACTCAAGATAGCCCCTAGCCCCACTGGACAAGCATCCACAATCACGTGTGTCTCCATGCATTTTGATTGAAGTAGGCAATGTTGTGTGAACTGACCAGTGTGTTCTTCAGCGCGTTGAATGATGATTGTTGTTCATCTCCCCATCCCCATTTGATTGATGCTTTTGTGAGTCTTTCTCAGCAGTCCGGATGTGGTTACCAGATTAGGGATAAATCTGCCACAGTAGTTTACTTACATCAGCAGCATTTGTCAGTCTGCGTGTGTTCTGGACCGCTTCCACCTTTGACTGTGCTGCCTCCAATGCCAAGAGAACGTGGTCCATCAGTCGGAATTCAAATTTGTCACGGTTGAGGGTGAGCCTCCTCTCCTGCAGTCATCTCAGGCCTTGGTGTCGTCGTTTGTTGTGTTCTTACCAAACATAATGATATCACCTGAGATTTTGTGGACCCCCTCGATGCCTTGTTGGACTTAGTGGATGATGTGCTGATATGTCTCTGGAGCAGAGGAAGACACCTAACATTAGTCTCTTGTAGCTGCGCAAACCTTTGTGTCACATGTGGTCAGTTAATGAGACTCGGGTTTCAGTTCGATCTGATGATTTTCCCCACTTTAGGTCCAGTTTTGAGAAGACATGTCCTCCAGGATCTCGTCAATGGTGGGGATGGGGTGTCGCTCCCGCACAACAGCTTCATTTGTTCTACGCAATTCAACACATACTCTGATGTAATTGGTGTGTAGGCCGATTCCCTTTGTCAATAACATCCATGTTCTCTACCTCGTTCATCTTCTGTTCAAATAGCTTCCTGACACTGACATGAATGCGTTCATCATTGTCATGGTCTGTTTTGTCATTTTGTATAGCAGGTGTGTTTGTGACTTGATTTACATTCAGTTTTGTGTGATACAACATGCCTGTCCAGTATGGCTCTCCTGACCACATCTGAAGCATTTAATAACAGCTCGGTCGTCATTAGATGGCTTGCCTTTGTTTGATTCAGAACATATTGTTTTCCTTGTCTCTCTATTTTGTTCCTTTCCCGTCTGGGTTGTTTTTGTTCACTTTTCATTTATTCTTTCCATTCTGGCCGCCTGCTGGTCAACAACCTCCATTGCTCTTGCAATACCCATTAGAGCGGTGAGAGTGTGGTGCGTCTCGCGTAAAAGCCGTTTGCTGAAGACATTTGAGTGACACTCATCAATCCCTTGGTCCCTCATCCCTCGTCTTTGAAATCTCCATAATCACATGAGGCAGACAACTTTTTCAGTCTGCTCACAAACGTGTCCACTGATTCCCCCCTGCGCTTGCTCAGCTTGCCTAAACAAATGTCTCTCGTAGGGAATATTTTTTTGTCGAGTGAAGTATTCGTTCAGCTTTGTCAAAGCCATCTCGTAGTCCTTGTCTTCCCCCGTGTCATCTAACGTGGTGAAATATCCTGCACATCTGAACATCCCTAGTGCAATAAAAGAGCGTGTTTTCGTGCTGCATCTTTGACTCCTGAAGCAGTGATGGACTGTTTGAAACTATTCATCCATTTTGCCCATCACAAACCAACACTGGCTGGGTAGAATGCACATCTAACAGCGGGAGAGAAGGTAAGCTCAGTGCCATTATTCTTAGCTTCTTTTGCTAGCGAGGACACGTGTTTGCTGTTTAGCTGTGTTAACTGAACGGCTAGGATAAGTTTTGTGAAAAGTCCCTTTACAAATTCACTTTTCCTGCACTCACCCAGCTTCTTGCGTGCATAAGGTTTATTTCATTTCCATATCCCCTTCACCAGTTGTAATGTATTGACTTGACTCAGTCTCAAGGGAATCATTTACTTGTACTTTATTATTGGTCCCCGAAGCACAGCCTCCCTCCGTTCCTCACGTGACTCCTAATGCCCTAACGAATAGGTGTCGCTGATACAAAATGCAGTCATGGGTGGTAACTTTACAATTTTCCCGAAAGGCAAGCCACTCTGTAAAATTTGCAAATAAGGCTTTACACTCCAGGGGTGGGCAACTCCAGTCCTCGAGGGCCTGCAAACACAGCTGATTAATCAAATTGCATTCTAAACTGAAGATCATGATTAGGTGATTATTGGAGTCAGGTGTGTTAGCTGGTGCTGGGGCAGCACTGGGACACCAATCAGGCCCTCGAGGACTGCTAAGCAGTGTGTTAATTAGACACTGAAAAGTGTGGACCGGTATTGACACTGGGAAACTGTCTTGTGGCATGCAGGAGAACTGGGGTTCCAATCCTGGTAGTACCTTACTGTACAACTGGATAGTGAAACTTGAAACATGAAAATAGAAATGTGTTATGAATGTAATAACCAGGGCCATGTCTTGGTTACCTCCTTACGAACTAAGGACAGATCAAGACATGGCCAACATCATAACGTCTGTCTGTCTGTCTGTCTGTCTGTCTCTCAGAATAGCTTCTGCACCTTATGTTCTAGCTGGAGCCAAGTCATTGTTTGAAGTAGCACAATGACCATTGCTCATCACATCCATCTAGATTTAACGATAACGTGGTGATTGAAAGGGACATATGGCTATTGGACGGTGACGATCACAATTGTTTACCTGGCCACTGTTTCAAATGCTACCTTTTTAGAATTTGTGGCACAAATACAGTGCAAGTGTCACGCCCTGACATGAGTATTCTTTGTTTTCTTTATTGTTTTGGTTAGGTCAGGGAGTGACATGGGTGATGTATGTGTTTTTGTACTGTCTAGGGGTTTTGTAGGTTTATGGGGTTGTTTATCATCTCGGTGTTTATATATGTCTATGGTTGCCTAGATTGGTTCTCAATTAGAGGCAGGTGTTTATAGTTGTCTCTGATTGGGAACCATATTTAGGAAGCCATCTTCTTTGGGTATTTTGTGGGTTATTGTCTATGTCTATGTCTATGTGCCTGCACCGTTTATATATAACGTCACATTGTTTTGTAAGTTTATTTGAGTGTTCTTGCTTCATTAAATATAGGAGATGTATTCATATCAGGCTGCGCCTTGGTCTCCTCTCTACGACGATCGTAACAGCAAGTCAATGTTACCTATATTAGCATTTTCTCGCTTCATATCCAAATCATCTATAGGTAACATCATTGAGTTACACAATCCATTTGAGATGTTTTAGGATGATTTGGACTTAAAGCCTGAAAAGGCTAATATGGGTGTAATCAATTTCTCAGAGATCAAATTATATTTCAACAAAATAATGTTGCAGGAGTGCTTATATTATCTGTTTTTAACAACAGAAATGATTTCAGAAAAATCTGAGATGATAGTTGGCAAAATCCTCTTTCATGTGCTTTTTGAGGTGGAAGGTAAAATCTGCAGGACATTATTTCCCTAATCCCACAGCCCAGTTTTCATAGTGACAGGCTTATTATACAGTATGGGGAATTTATAGCGTGATCATCTTTGATGGCCTCGGTGTCCAGCCGTGCTCCATTCACGCCTGTATGGGCTCCCAGTAATGTCGGCGATAATTCTCTCTCTCTCTCTCTCTCTCTCTCTCTCTCTCTCTTTCTTCCTTTCTCTCTCTTTCTCTCTCTTTCTCTCTCTTTCTCTCTCTCTCTCTCTCTCTCTCTCTCTCTCTCTCTGTGTGTATTATTGACGGCTCCATTAATAAAAACAAATATTTTCCCAGCCTGTAATTTTTACCCTGCAACCTTATTTATGTGTTGCAACTCATCAGGTCTGAACTTGTTTTGATTGGTGGGGTTATATTAGCCGATGGACTCTCTGTCTGTCTGGCTGGGTTAATCTTAGCTGTGAATAAAGCTAACAGATAATAAGCCAGGTTAATGAGCAAAGTTATTGATTCATTTGAAAGGAACGCAAGGCATATGATTTAGATTTACTACAAGCAATCAAACGTATACCTCGTATTCCTCATACGATATGATAATAATTGCCATGTTCTTTTATAGGTCTTGAGATTTAGAGCATGATAAAATGTAATACTCTTGGCTGCAGTTAAGGCCTTAATTAATAAGGGTTTACCATTGAGGTTTGCCTGATATCTTTGGCCTTACAGCAATAATTGCGTTTCAGAGCCTGTTAGTACTGCAAACTGTTTTGCAAAGCTGAGAGATGTTTTGTATTTGACATGTTTCCCCTTTTCAGCATTTTCATGTCGACGCTGACTGAGTTCTGTGATAATGATGTTTATTTGGGCTAGATTGTGCTTTTGAGTTGCGTTCCTCTGGGACACAGAAAAATTAAAAAAGAGGGATTTGTATCTGAAGCTTTCATATCCCCCCCCAATTTAACAACACTACTTTTTCTCATCTGCATTCAAGAAATTACTTCAAAGATTTGTGTCATAAAAATAAATTGGGGAGAAATCAGTTTTTAAAGTTTTATTTTATTTTAAACAGAACTTTAGAAAATGTTTCAACCTTGAAAGGGGAAAAGGAGTCCAAATGAAATTTCCAATAATCAATTCCTTTCTGTGAAGTGATGACGTCAGCTTTGAGGACAAGTTGAATGCCAAACATTTAGCCACAGAGACAGGAGAATACGACCCATTGAATTCCAATCCATTACTCTTGGTGTTCTGTTCTGCTTTGAAATGTGAAGTTTTGAAGATGTGTGCATTCCAATTATCATATTTAGAAAAATAAATAGTAAACAGCAAATAACCATATATCCAAAAAGCCAACACAATCCATTTGATACCAAATCACATTTTTAAGCTTTCCCACCTATGGGGTTGATATCAAAATGAAAGAAAATTAATATATTTTCTATATTTTAGCTTTGAAAAAGTGATTTTGGGTGGGAGAATATAACTGATCAAACCAGAGACATGTCTCACAGGAGATATCAGAGCAGACAGGTTTGAAAGTCTCTTAGGAGAGACCAGAGCAGAGCAGACAGGTCAGATAGATAGATCCATTACCGATGCTTATTAGAGACAAACTTTACTTTTACTGTTTCTCTCTTTCTCTCTCTTCTTCTCAACCTTCACCTTCCCTTTATCATTGGTCTGGTCTCTCAATTTCAACAAAGTGAACCCAAAACAGCAGGCCTTTCTCTCTCTCTCTATCCCTGTCTCTCTTACTCCCTCCTTCTCTCTCTTCCTCCCTCCTCTTCTTCTCCCTTTTCCTTTATTTCTTCCTTTCCCTCCCTCTCTTTCATCCCTCCCGTCTCGCCCTAGGCCAGGCTGTGTCATTGTGAAGACAAGGACAATACTTGCCCCGAGCTGCCATTTAATTCTCAGCAACTGACTCTAATCACTAGCTTATTAATAGTTGATGATCTTGATGACAAAAACACCAGCGCTATTAACCTGAGGTGCGTTCATTTCCCTTGAAAGTTCGCTACATTGCGGATTGGTTTGTACTGAATTACACATTTTCCCAAAACGTTCTTGAACAGAGTTTGAGGTACGTTTGCTCCTGTTTGCTCCCGTTTGGTGGATGTGGCGAGGTGTGGCTTGAAGCAATGAGTGATGTATTTAAAGGGCAGTGGCCTTACTGACAGTGTTCTCCCAAAACCTCAAAACCTAACCCCTCCCTGGTTTGGAACTGTTTGTTCAGCACATCACTGTTTCCGGTCGCTCTGGATCGATTGATTTAGTGTCCTCCACACCCCTCTAAATGTTCGAGGGTGTTTGGACTGGCTAGCTAGGGACGTGAGGGGTAGGAGAGAAGAAACAAGAAACCGAATTAAACACTAGTTGAGGGATTTTTGCACCATAAAGATTGATAAATAACCTATACAGTGGCAAGATAAAGTGTGTGAACGCTTTGGAATTACCTTGATTTCTGAATAAATTGGTCGCCAAATTCGATCTGATCTTCATCTAATTCACAACAATTGACAAACATAATTTGCTTAAACTAATAACACACAAATTATTGTATTTTTACTATACTGAATACATAATTTAAACATTCACAGTGTAGGTTGTCAAAAGTTTGTGAACCCCTAGGCTAATGAGTTATCAGAAAGCTAATTTGAGTCAGGGGTCAGCTAATCTGGAGTCCAATCAATGAGACGAGATTGGATATGTTGGTTAGAGCTGCCCTTCTCTATAAAAAACACTCACACAATTCAAGAAGCATTGGCTTATGTGAACCATGCTTCAAACAAAAGAGATCTCAGAAGACCTAAAATTAAGAATTGCTGACTTGCATAAAGCTGGAAAATGTTACAAAAGTATGTCTAAAAGCCTTGATGTTCATCAGTCCACGGTAATACAAATTGTCTACAATTGGAGAAAGTTCAGCACAGTTGCATCCCTCCCTAGCAGTGGCCGTCCTACAAAGAACACTGCAAGAGCACATCGCAGAATGTGCAATGAGGTTAAGAATAATCATATAGTGTCAGCTAAAGATTTACAGAAATCTCTGGAACATGCTAACATCTCTGTTGATGAGTGTACGATAGGTAAAACACTAAACAAGAATGGTGTTCGTGGCAGGACACCACGGAAGAAGCCACTGCTGTCCAAAAAAACTTTGCTGCACGTCTGAAGTTTGCAAAAGTGCACCTGGATGCAAAACATTCTGTGAACAAATGAAACTACAGTTGTGTTGTTTGAAAGGAACACACAACACTGTGTGAGGAGAAAAAAAGGCACAGCACACCAACATCAAAACCTCATCCCAACTGTAAAGCATGGTGGAGGGAGCATCATGGTTCGTGCCTGCTTTGCTGCCTCAGGGCCTAGACAGCTTGCTATCATCACGGAAAAATGTATTCCCAAGGTTATCAAGACGTTTTGCAGGACAATGTTAGGCTGTCTGTCTGCCAATTAAAGCTCAACAGAAGTTGGGTGATGCAACAGGACAATGACCCAAACAACAGAAGTAAATCAACAACAGAACGGCTTCAACAGAAGAAAATATGAGTCCTGACCTCAACCCAATTGAAATGCTGTGGCATTACCTCGAGGGCAGTTTACACCAGACATCCCAAGAATATTGTTGAAGTGAAACAATTTTGTGAAGAAGAATGGTGCAAAATTCTTCCTGACCGTTGTAGAGGTCTGATCCGCAACTACAGAAAACATTTGGTTGAGGTTATGGCTGCCAAAGGAGGGTCAACCTGTTATTAAATCCAAGGGTTCACATATTATTTTCCACCTGCACTGTGAATGTTTAAACGCTGTATTGAACACAGTGTGTTCAATAAAGACATCAACATATAATTGTTTATGTGTTGTTAGTTTGAGCAGACTGTGTTTGTCTATTGTTGTGACTTAGATGAAGATGAGATTTGATGACCAACTTATGCAGAAATACAGGTTTTTCCAAAGGGTTCACATACTTTTTGTTGCCACTGTAGACCATGGAGTGAGATTATGTTCATGGAGATTTTGACTTTGTAAACATGAAGGTGAGTATTTTCCAATGACAAGGATCATCTAGTAAAGTCTATCATTTGTCCCCAGAAATGTTTTGTACGCAACTTGATCTCTTATTAAACACCATGGACCTGGTATGCCAAATAGAGTCCCCCGGCCAAATTGCTTGGCTCTATTTTACCTCATAGCGGTCACGTAGGATGGAGGAAGCGGGCAGTTCTAGTTTGAATTCACCTCACAATTGCTTGCTCAGTCCACGCAAAATTATTACCTCAGAATTGCTCTACAATGACAGTGTTTTTGACTGTGACTACCTGCTGACTACCTACTGCTTCAGAGGACCAAAAAGACTGGAAACAAAACCCTCTTTCTTTACCATATATTTGTCTACATAAGAAAATATTGTTAAATAGTGTTAAATCATTTAAACTCTTTTTAGATTGACGTTGCTAGCTACTGTACTTACTTACCTCACCTCTAGCTAGCTAGCTAGACAGACATACCGTTTTATTTAGCTAATGTTAGCTAGCTAACTGTTATTGTAGCTTTCTGTTTGTATGTAGCTTGCACTTCAATGCCATCCCTCGACGAGATGTTATTTTATATTTTCAACCAGGCGAAGTGTTAAGAAGGAACCTCTGATCTCGACAAGATGCGCAATATTCGTAGGGGGCAGAGAAATTCACAATTCAAGTAGCTCACTTCTATTAGGGAACCATTTTTCAACATCAATTTTCTGTCTAGCTAGTTGTTCATCTACATGTTGCTAGCTATACATTTGTCTGTCATATTGAGGTATCTAGTTACAAGTTAAACCTGACCAATCAAAAGGATAGGTGGATAGGTGTAAGCAATTATGGTAATTCCAACAGCCCTAGGTGTCTTTGCTAGACAGACACAGATGGCAAGAGGGGGGAGAGGAAGAAAGTGAGAAAGAAAGGATTAGAGGGAGAGAGAGGTGGGAAGAGAGTGGAAGAGAGAGAGATAGCGATAGAGAGAGCAACAGAGAGAAACACTGCAGTGCAAATTTACTTAGACTTGAGTATTTCAACAACTCTTCTCTTCCAACTTGTCAGGCAATCACTTGTACATACGGGAGAACGATAGCCAGCCACACATGAGGAGAAGGAGACCATGCTGGGCGAGATGCATTCTGGTCATTTCGGAGTGAAGCACACGATTGCCAAAATCAACCTACGCTTCTTCTGGCATGGAATTGTCAAGGAGGTGGACAGCTGGGGAAGTGAAATAACCTTTTGTGTATCAATCACATTCTATTATATTTGAAATTATTATAATTTCAATGAATGTCCTTTCAGAGAGCACACAACGTTTAAATTTGTCACTTTGTGCTTAAAGGTCATTGCACTATCTAGCCTCCCAGAAGTTTGAGAAGGTGAAAACTGTGACGCAGGTGTTGAAGCCCATCAGTTGTTTCATCATCAAATAACTCTTACATCAATAACAGTCAATTATTCATGATTATTCTCTCATATCAGTCTCATTCTGAACGTCATTGACTTCATAAATATGCACAAACTCTAGTCTAAATAATAATTCAGCGATACACAAATTGGCTTAATTATTTATTTACTAACTAAATAATCACACAGAATTACATAAACACACACACAGTATAGATTATTGATTACTAACCTAATGCATTGAAAAGTCCCTAGTGGACTAACAAAGCATGACAGTTTGGTGATAACAAAATGGAGGATTCAGAAAGAGAGGGAAAGGGAGAGACACAGAAATACAAATACTTAGCACCCTAATAACCGCTCATTCAGAAAAGGAATGCAATACATATTTACACATAGATGTCTTTCTCTGTGGTCTTTGGTCGAATTTACCAGACTAAAGTACTTAAACAGCTGCAGACTGAATGATGTAGTCTTTATCTTCTTCACTCGAGAGTTTCAGAGTCTTAACATTTTCTGGTGTGTTAGCTTTAAACCATTTGTCAGTTATGTAGCCACCGCTCCACGCTGTCCTGTATTTAAATTGAAACAATTTCAATGTTTTTAGCTCACGCTGCACGTATACCGGTCTGTAGACATTTAACCATTTCTCTGGTCTCAATGGTTGATTACTCAGGGTACCACTTTACACACCGGCAGCAACCCAGCATGTTTTGATCCAATATTTTAATTCTTCAGGGAGTCCTTTGGAGGGCACTCGCTTTGGAGGGCAGTTCCATCACATTGCCACAATGTCTGTGCTGACGTGGGCGTGGTTACTGACTTGGCAAAAGTTTATATGAAAAGTTCTTGTCATTTAGAAGGCTAAATTCACGTTGCTATTTTTTCACAAATTGTTTCATATTTAACCTTACAAGTTTTACAACATTTAAGATATTGAAGTATGTCTGATTATGTACCATGGAAAAATTAAAACAAATTGCAAATAAAAAGTATATATAAAATGTAAAAAAATGTAAAAGTGGGTGGTAACTCGGACTTGACTACTTTCAGAGTTACAGTTATCTTGTTATACCATCTGTAATGACATCACAAAATGCTAAATTATGTGACATGATTATTGTTTCCATCCCCACCAACCATTTTCCACATTCTTCATACTCGTCGCCAAACCCACTGGCTCCATGTCATCTACAAGACTCTGCTAGGTAAAGTCCCCTCTTATCTCAGCTCGCTGGTCACCATAGTATCTCCCACCTGTAGCACACGCTCCAGCAGGTATATCTCTCTAGTCACCCCCAAAACCAATTCTTTCTTTGGCCGCCTCTCCTTCCAGTTCTCTGCTGCCAATGACTGGAACGAACTACAAAAATCTCTGAAATAAGAAACACTTATCTCCCTCACTAGCTTTAAGCACCAACTGTCAGAGCAGCTCACAGATTACTGCACCTGTACATAGCCCACCTATAATTTAGCCCAAACAACTACCTCTTTCCCAACTGTATTTAATTTATTTATTTATTTTGCTCCTTTGCACCCCATTATTTTTATTTCTACTTTGCATATTCTTCCATTGCAAAGCTACCATTCCAGTGTTTTACTTGCTATATTGTATTTACTTTGCCACCATGGCCTTTTTTGCCTTTACCTCCCTTCTCACCTCATTTGCTCACATTGTATATAGACTTGTTTATACTGTATTATTGACTGTATGTTTGTTTTACTCCATGTGTAACTCTGTGTCGTTGTATCTGTCGAACTGCTTTGCTTTATCTTGGCCAGGTCTCAATTGTAAATGAGAACTTGTTCTCAACTTGCCTACCTGGTTAAATAAAGGTAACATAAAATAAATAAATAAAAAATGTTAGAAATATTGTTTCGATGTCCAATCTTTTGATGTTAAAGTTTTGGCCGAGTCTCTCTCTACACACAACGGATTTTTGACCTCTCCATACTGCAGTGCAAGAGACAGAAAGTTTACGACCAGTCATTATGAGAGTCATGACACAGTATCCTAACAAACATGAAAATATGCATACTGTATGACACAGATACGTCTAAGAAAAAAATACATCTTCTTTCTAACACTTTAAATGTTAGGGATGGACCTCATCGGACCCTTCACGGAATCCAGAAATGGCAACAGCTAGTGTCTGATGGCGACCGATCACTTTACCAATACCCATTAATGCCAGAGAACATGCTTAACTCTAAATTAGTTTCAGTAACCCATTTTAAAAAAATGTAACTAGGCAAGTCAGTTTTTTCAATTACAGCCTTGGAACAGAGGGTTAACTGCCTTGTTCAGGGACAGAACAAATGTTTTTTTTACCTTGGGGATTTGAACTTGCAACCTTTGGGTGACTAGTCCAACACTTTAACCACTAGGCTATCTGTCCATTAAAAATCCACTCATTAAAAAGGGTGCTTGGAACCAAACATTTATTTTCATTTTGTTTGATACCCATCAAGGACGAGACTGGCAAGGTCACCTCCAATGTGATGGACATCTTCAACACCCACTTTGATACATTTTTTATTTGCAATTTTTCATTTTTCCATGGTATATAATCAGACATATTTCAATATCTTACATTTTCAATAGATATCACTTTCCTTCCCCCTGCTCCAAGTTTGAGTGAAAGGACCAACCAGACCCTCAAAACAGCAATGGTCAAATCCCTTGACGGGTACCAGGAACAGTGGAAGAACAACCCAAAGGTAATTCTCTCGGCACATAAAAGCAGCGTCCAGGGCTTCACCGAGTACGGGCAGGAGCCACAGCTGTTGATTGAGGTAAACAATGCAATTGTATATACATTTATTGCATATACTGTAGTCTTTCAAATTTGTGATTGACTTATTTTTGTTGTTTGTCTCTTGCTATTTTTGTTTAACATACTTTCAGATCCCTGATGTGGTGGAAGTTGTCGAACCAGGTCAGAACTCCTTCAATGATCATCTTCATGCGTGGACTGAGAAGGATGTGGAGGTTTTTGAGCAGGTAAAAATTATTGTCCAGTAAAAGTAGATTTAAAAAAAAACAGATCAAAAATACACCTTATGGAACAGCGTGGTCTATGAAGCAACACAAACAGAGACACATACATAATAACATATGCACTATACACACATACACATGGATTTTGAACTGTAGATATGTGGTAGCAGGGGCCTGAGGGCACCACAGTGTGTTGTGGAATCTGTGAATGTCTTTTAATGTTCTTAAAATGGCTAAAACATCCTTCATGTTGATGTACCCCAGGAAGAGTAGCTGCTGTCTTGGTAGCAGCTAATGGGGATCCATAATAAAGACAAATACAAATTGTGCTCTGTTAATTTATTTTCTGGCCCTCCAAGTGATGTGTTAGAAATATATTTGTAATATGAAATATAATAGCATACATTCCTGTTATCAATCAAGGTTAGAGTGAACATCGACAAGGCGCAGGATTAAGAGAAGGAGAGCTACCGGAGGAAAATCAAGAAGGGGACCAAGTGCTTCAACATCTGGGCAAATTGCTGGCTTGGAAGAAGGACAAAGAGAAGGCAAGACCTGGGAAACATCGATGCACTTTCGCTCCTAGCTGGCGTTACCATCCAATAAGGTAAATATAAAAATCTCAAATATTAACTATTTGCCTTTGCACACAAAATAACCTGAAGCTAGTGTTAGTTTCCCTAACACTGATATTTTTCTATTTGTCTTCCTAGGGTTACCTCGGTGGAAGCCAACAATCTTCTCCAGTTGGAGAATTTAAACATTTGACCACTGAAAGCACTGATGTCCTACACTTTGGTGAAGCACAATAGACAAAGTGTGTTAAATTTGGTTGACATTTGAGGATGCTGAGCTTCTATGAATGTACCTCTTCAGTTTACCTCTCCCAATGGCTTTAGGGCCATCGACTGTCTGAGCCCCCAAGGAGGTATCCCATCCTCCAGAGCTAGTGAGTTCAGATCAGTCTGATTCTCTGAGTTAGAGGGGGACCAGCTTGATGTAGGCTATACCTTCCAAAACTGTTGAAAAGTACATACAGTACATTCAGAAAGTATTCCGGTCCCTTCCCTTTTTCTACATTTTGTTATGTTACAGCCTTATTCTAAAATGGATTGAATAAAAACATTTCCTCATCAATCTACACACAATACCCTTTAATGATTTGCACATTTACAAAAAAAACAGAAATACCTTATTTACATAAGTATTCAGACTCTTTGCTATGAAACTCGAAATTGAGCTCAGGTTCATCATGTTTCCATTGATCATCCTTGAGATAGTTCTACAACTTGATTCCACCTGTGCTAAATGCAATTGATAGGGCATGATTTGGAAAGGCAAACAGCTGTCTATATAAAGTCCCACCGCTGACAGTTGACAGAGCAAAAGCCAAGCTATGAGTTCCAAAGAACTGACCGTAGTGCTCCGAAACAGATTTGGGGAAGGGTCTGAATACTTATGTAAATATGATATTTCAGTTTTTTGCTTTGTCATTATGGGGTATTGTTTGTAGATTGATAAGGGGGAAAACGATTTAATCCATTTTAGAATAAGGCTGTAACATAACAAAATGTGGAAAAGGTCAAGGGGCCGAAATACTTTCTGAATGCTCTGTATCTTCCATTTATAGCACTGCACCAATCAATTACATTTTCTCACAGTAAAGTTTAACATGTGTTTGCTTGTCTATCTACTACTCTATTCCCTTTTTAACTAAGAAAGTTTTCTAGCTGTGTCATAAACTTAATATGTGAGATACACACATTATCTAAAAACATTAACACTGCAAACACTCAGAACAATGAGAGCAGCAGTGCCTGGATTTTGCAGTCTCCCTCTTCAAGCCCCCCTTCTGAGACTGGCTGCCTTTTGAGAACAAGTGACAGGCAGAACCTCCTCTATATACCACACACCAGAATTCAGTATTTTAGTCTATGATTGCCATGTGAGTGTACATAAAATCAATGAAAATAAATTAATGATAAAACTGTACAAAAACAGTTTAGATATTAAAATCTTAAATATTGCCAGATTGGTTTTCACAGCCGTTTGACAAGGTGTTCATTATTATAAATTGTAAGGTGTCCCTTGACGGTATTTATTTGCTTCACATTATTCACTGTTGTATAATGATGGCACCGACAGACATGGCAGCTCTGCTTCTAGCTCCGAAGTACAAGCGTTTTGCCAAACACCCGCAATAACATCTGCTAAATGTGTGTACGTGACCATTCATATTTGCTTTGTATCCTAGGACCTACAATAGATACACATATATTCAACCACAAATCAAATCAAATCGTTATTTGTCACATACACATGGTTAGCAGATGTTAGTGCGAGTGTAGCGAAATGCTTGAGCTTCTAGTTCCGACAATGCAGTAATAACCAGCAAGTAATCTAGCTAACAATTCCAAAACTACTAGCTTATAGACACAAGTGTAAGGGGATAAAGAATATGTACATAAAGATATATGAATGAGTGATTGTACAGAGCGGCATAGGCAAGATACAGTAGATGGTATTGAGTGCAGTACATACATATGAGATGAGTATGTAAACAAAGTGGCATAGTTCAAGTGGCTAGTGATACATGTATTACATAAGGATGCAGTAGATGATATAGAGTACAGTATATACGTATGCATATGAGATGAATAATGTAGGGAACATTATATTAGGTAGCATTGTTTAAAGTGGCTAGTGATATATTTTACATCATTTCCCATCAATTCCCATTATTAAAGTGGTTGGAGTTGAGTGAGTCAGTGTGTTGGCAGCAGCCACTCAATGTTAGTGGTGGCTGTTTAACAGTCTGATGGCCTTGAGATAGAAGCTGTTTTTCAGTCTCTCGGTCCCAGCTTTGATACACCTGTACTGACCTCGCCTTCTGGATGATAGTGGGGTGAACAGGCAGTGGCTCGGGTGGTTGCTGTCCTTGATGATCTTTATGGCCTTCCTGTGACATCGGGTGGTGTAGGTGTCCTGGAGGGCAGGTAGTTTGCACCCGGTGATGCGTTGTGCAGACCTCACTACCCTCTGGAGAGCCTTACGGTCGTGGGCGGAGCAGTTGCCGTACCAGGCGGTGATACAGCCCGACAGGATGCTCTCGATTGTGCATCTGTAGAAGTTTGTGAGTGCTTTTGGTGACAAGCCAAATTTCTTCAGCCTCCTGAGGTTTATGAGGCGCTGCTGCGCCTTCTTCACGATGCTGTCTGTGTGGGTGGACCAATTCAGTTTGTCTGTGATGTGTACGCCGAGGAACTTAAAACTTACTACCCTCTCCACTACTGTTCCATCGATGTGGATAGGGGGTGTTCCCTCTGCTGTTTCCTGAAGTCCACAATCATCTCCTTAGTTTTGTTGACGTTGAGTGTGAGGTTATTTTCCTGACACCACACTCCGAGGGCCCTCACATCCTCCCTGTAGGCCGTCTCGTCGTTGTTGGTAATCAAGCCTACCACTGTTGTGTCGTCCGCAAACTTGATGATTGAGTTGGAGGCGTGCGTGGCCACGCAGCCGTGGGTGAACAGGGAGTACAGGAGAGGGCTCAGAACGCACCCTTCTGGGGCCCCAGTGTTGAGGATCAGCGGGGTGGAGATGTTGTTGCCTACCCTCACCACCTGGGGGCGGCCCATCAGGAAGTCCAGTACCCAGTTGCACAGGGCGGGCCGAGACCCAGGGTCTCGAGCTTGATGACGAGCTTGGAGGGCACTATGGTGTTAAATGCCGAGCTGTAGTCGATGAACAGCATTCTCACATAGGTATTCCTCTTGTCCAGATGGGTTAGGGCAGTGTGCAGTGTGGTTGAGATTGCATCGTCTGTGGACCTATTTGGGCGGTAAGCAAATTGGAGTGGGTCTAGGGTGTCAGATAGGGTGGAGGTGATATGGTCCTTGACTAGTCTCTCAAAGCACTTCATGATGACGGAAGTGAGTGCTACAGGGCGGTAGTCGTTTAGCTCAGTTTCCTTAGCTTTCTTGGGAACAGGAACAATGGTGGCCCTCTTGAAGCATGTGGGAACAACAGACTGGGATAGGGATTGATTGAATATGTCCGTAAACACACCAGCCAGCTGGTCTGCGCATGCTCTGAGGGCGCGGCTGGGGATGCCATCTGGGCCTGCAGCCTTGCGAGGGTTGACACGTTTAAATGTTTTCCTCACGTCGGCTGAAGTGAAGGAGAGTCCGCATGTTTTAGTTGTGGGCAGTGTATGTGGCACTGTATTGTCCTCAAAGCAGGCAAAAAAGTTATTTAGTCTGCCTGGGAGCAAGACATCCTGGTCCGTGACGGTGCTGGTTCTCTTTTTGTAATCCGTGATTGACTGTAGACCCTGCCACATACCTCTTGTGTCTGAGCCGTTGAATTGAGATTCTACTTTGTCTCTATACTGACGCTTAGCTTGTTTGATTGCCTTGCGGAGGGAATAGTTACACTGTTTGTATTCGGTCATGTTTCCAGTCACCTTGCCCTGATTAAAAGCAGTGGTTCGCGCTTTCAGTTTCACGCGAATGCTGCCATCAATCCACTGTTTCTGGTTTGGGAATGTTTTAATCGTTGCTATGGGAACGACATCTTCAACGCACGTTCTAATGAACTCGCACACCGAATCAGCGTATTCGTCAATGATGTCGTCTGACGCAATACGGAACATATCCCAGTCCACGTGATGGAAGCAGTCTTGGAGTGTGGAGTCAGCTTGGTCGAACCAGCGTTGAACAGACCTCAGCACGGGACCTTCTTGTTTTAGTTTCTGTCTGTAGGCAGGGATCAACAAAATGGAGTCGTGGTCAGCTTTTCCGAAAGGAGGGCGGGGCAGGGCCTTATATGCGTCGCGGAAGTTGGAATAGCAATGATCCAAGGTTTTTCCCGTCCTGGTTGCGCAATCGATATGCTGATAACATTTAGGGAGTCTTGTTTTCAGATTAGCCTTGTTAAAATCCCCAGCTACAATGAATGCAGCCTCCGGATATATGGATTCCAGTTTGCAAAGAGTCAAATAAAGTTTTTTCAGAGGCATCGATGTGTCTGCTTGGGGGGGAATATATACGGCTGTGATTATAATCGAAGAGAATTCCCTTGGTAGATAATGCGGTCTACATTTGATTGTGAGGAATTCTAAATCAGGTGAACAGAAGGACTTGAGTTCCTGTATGTTGTTTTGGCCACACCACGTCACGTTAACCATAAAGCATACGCCCCCGCCCCTCTTCTTACCAGAAAGATATTTGTTTCTGTCACCGCGATGCGTGGAGAAACCAGCTGGATGCACCGTCTCCGATAGCGTCTCTCCAGTGAGCCATGTTTTGGGTGTACTAATGAGATATGTGTGACAGGAAAAAAATGAATCATCATTGAGGACTGCTGAAATAATACAAATTCACTGTAGATAAGGAAAAGGGCAGGTTAAAAATAAAAACATAACAGCCAGATAAGCCAGTGTAGGTTTTCTTTGTTTGTTTGTTTCTTTTCCGAAACATGGCAACTTTTAAGACGTAGATTTTATCTTGTTGTGATGTTAACAAGGTTCCCAAAAGTAGTTTGAAGTAATATTTTCATCTTATTAGCCTAACAAAACTTGTTTAAACAGCAAAATTGTCACTGAAATCAGCCTTGTTTGCATAGCAGGGATGAAAAGAACGTCAAGGCTGTAATGAACATTTGAATCATTAGGTCATCACACCGTTAATATAGCAACGGACGCTAATAGTTTATATAATCCCATTGTGACGCAGGGGGCATTATTTGGCATGACAGGCCCCCAGGAACATACAGCGGATCTGAAATTTGAATGCTGTCGCTGTCTAAAATGTCTTTATAGATGTGGAGGCCACTGCACCAGTTTCAAAGTATTTACTTTCATTGGCAAAGCCTTAGCTCAGCACTGAATGCAGATTCCTATGTATCACAATTCCAGAGCGCCCCTCCCTCCGATACTGTCTTAAGTAATATCAAATCCATCAGACCGTTGATAATCCTTAGTGAAAAAGTTTACTGTTTCGCTCAAAAACAATCACGCCTATGTTAACAACTCAACATCCTTAGTCCTAATCTCACAGGGTGCATCCCAAATTGGCTCCCTACATAGTCCCATAGGTCTGGTTGCATTTAAATCAGATTGAGAAAGAAAAGGTGATTATCGTCACCCTGGATCACAAAGCAGAAAAAAAGACAAACTGACAACAATGTCGTGTTTCTTCTCACACTTAGCCTAACTGAGAGGGCATGGCAGAATTAAGGTATGATACAAACATGGAGAGAATTGAATCAATTTGTCTACTCTAAATGGGTTTGATGTGTAGCCAGCCCAAAAGGAAATGTTCAAATGAATAAGAAAGGCTGCGAACGCCTCTTATCTTTGGTCTTAATTATGTTTTTCTGAGTTCAAAGAAGAGTTCCAGGAGAGTAGGCAGGCAGAACAGGCAGTGACAGAGATAACAAAAGCTGACATCACATTAGCCTGCGGAAGAGATGCTGTGGCGCGTCGCTAACCTAATGGCCGCACAACGCTGTGGCGTACGGTAGTTAGGGTCAGAGGCTCCATGTTCCAGCCGTCTGGAAGTAACAGGACACCCCTCAGTTCTCTGTTAGATTCGGAGTGTGTGGAGACAGACATGAAGATGTGGAGCTGTGGAGCGAGGCAGGGACATTAGGCTGATAGTGGCCATGCAAACAGACATGAGGGGTGTTGTTCAATCAGAGGATACATGCTCAGGGGGCATAGACATGCACACACATACCTACACAAAGTCATTTAATAGAGTACAAACACTGACAAACAAACACACACACACGTGGTCTTTTCAGATTGTCAACTCAACTCAAGTCAGAGTTTATCACAACTGAGTAAAAACCCTTTACAATGTTAAAATTTTTATCAGAATTGACAACACAACCAGCAGACAGTTTGACACAATAGTGTTTAGGTGTAAACATTTTGAAAGCCTTTTTATCCTCCAAATTTGAGTGGGTACATTGAACCCATGAATAATTTTCTATGTGATGAGTGTCAGATTTGCTCTGCTTTAGTTGTAATATGTCTGAATTAGGCACTTTGTGCAATCTGGCACGTAGGCCTAGCATCAGTGCTGTTAAATACATAAATCTAACTTTAAACGAATACACACACGACTTGTCTCAGCCGCTTTGCAAAGTAATTCATCTTCTAAGGACATGATTCAGTTACGCAGGCAAATTGACAACTAATCCATTGCTGTCGTCCTTGTTGTCACCCTTAAGGTCATTTTGATTGTGGATCTGAGTGAATAGAAACACACTGGCCTTTATCGGCTGGCCCGGAAGACAGGAAATCACAGGAAATCAACCAGTTAAACATATCAATAACAATGATCTCTACAATGCATGACAACCTGCTTAGATTACAGACTGCTGAGCATGGACAGAGGGATGGTATGTGGGGAGCAGGGAGGGTGATGGGGGGGTCGTACTGTATGTGTTTGTGCGTGTGTGTGTGAGTGTGTATTTGTGTCCACATGCAGCTGAATGGGGAGGTATTTGTATTTATTATGGATCCCCATTAGCCAAGGCAGCAGCTAATCTTTCTGGGGCCCATCAACATTAAGGCAGTTATACTGAACAAAAATATACATAGAATATGCAACAATTTCAGGAAATCAGTCAATTAAAATAAAAAAATTAGGCTCTAATCTAATGATTTCACATGACTGGGCAGGGGTGCAGCGATAGGTGGGCCTGGGAGGGCATTGGTTCACCCACTTGGCAGCCAGGCCCACTCACTGGGGAGTCAGGCCCAGCCAATCAGAAAGAGATTTCCCCCAAAAAGGGCTTTATTACAAAAATAAATACTCCTCTTCACCCCTCCCCCCTCGATTCTGCAGGTGAAGAAGCCGGATGTGGAGGTCCTGGGCTGGCATGGCTACACATGGTCTGCGGTTGTGAGACCGGTTGGACATACTGACAAATTCTCTAAAACAAAGTTGGAGGCAGCTTATGGTAGAGAAATGAACATTAACCTCTTGGATTTAGGGGGCGCTATTTTAATTTTTGGATGAAAATATTTCCCGTTTTATACAAGATATTTTTTCACGAAACGATGCTCGACTATGCATATAATTGACAGCTTTGGAAAGAAGACACTCTGTCATTTCCAAAACTGCAAAGATATTGTCTGTGAGTGCCACAGAACTGATGTTACAGGTGAAACCCAGATAAAATCCAACCATGAAGTGCCACATTTTTTAAAACCGCCTCATGCCAATGACTCCTTATATGGCTGTGAATGAGCTACGAATGAGCTTATGTTTTCCACGTATTCCCCAAGGTGTCTACAGCATTGTGACGTTTCTTTTAGGCATTTCCATTGAAGAATGGCTGTAAGGGATAGCATGTGGTCACATGGTGTCTCCCGCAGAAAACCTTGCGTAAAATACTGAGGTAGCCATTTTTCCAATCGCTTCTTATGAGAAACCAATTGCCTCGACGGATATATTATCGAATATATATGTTAAAACACCTTGAGGATGGATCCTAAACAACGTTTGCCGTGTTTCTGTCGATATTATGGAGCAAATTTTGAAAAAAGTTTGGTGTTATAGTTGTAGGATTTTCCTGGTCGATTTCTCAGGCATGCATGATGCAGAAACGGGAGCTGTTTCACCTACAAACATTTTGTCACGCCTTGGTCTTAGTATTTTGTGTTTTCTTTATTTATTTGGTCAGGCCAGGGTGTGACAAGGGTTTATTTTGTGTTGTGTTTTTGTATAGGGGTTTAGTAGGTATTAGGATTGTGGTTGAGTAGGGTTGTCTAGCATAGTCTATGGCTGCCTGAGGCGGTTCTCTATCAGAGTCAGGTGATTCTCGTTGTCTCTGATTGGGAACCATATTTAGGTAGCCTGGGTTTCACTGTGTGTTTTGTGGGTGATTGTTCCTGTCTCTGTTTGTTGTCACAAGATAGGCTGTATAGGTTTTCACGTTCCGTTTGTTGTTTTTTGTATATTTAGTTATTTCATGTATCGTTAAAATTTTCATTAAAGAACATGAGTATCCACCACGCTGCATTTTGGTCCGCTCCTCTTTCAACAGATGAAAACCGTTACACATTTGCTATCTAACTGGGAGTCTCCTGAGTGAAAGCATCTGAAGTTCTTCAAAGGTAAATGATAACATTAACATTAATTTGGTTGCTTTTCTTATTTTCGTGAAAATGTTGCCTGCTTTCAGCAGAGCCTAGCATAGCATTATGCCATGATGAACTTACACAAATGCTTGTCTAGCGTTGGCTGTAACGCATATTTTGAAAATCTGAGATGACAGTGTCGTTAACAAAAGGCTAAGCTTGTGTTTGAATATATTTATTTCATTTCATTTGCTATTTTCATGAATAGGAAAAGTTTCTAGGGGTATTTATGTCCGTTGCGTTATGCTAATGCGTTTGAGGCTAATGATTACGCTCCCGGATACGGGTTTGCTCGTCGCAAGAGGTTTTAAATTATCTGACAACAGCTTTGGTGGACATCTCTGCAGTCAGCATGTCAATTGCACGCTCCCTCAAAACTTGAGACATCTGTGGCATTGTGTTGTGTAGGTCCTTCTGTAGCTCAGTTGGTAGAGCATGGCGCTTCTAACGCCAGGGTAGTGGGTTCGATTCCCGGGACCACCCATACGTAGAATGTATGCACACATGACTGTAAGTCGCTTTGGATAAAAGCGTCTGCTAAATGGCATATATTATTTATATATTATTATATTATATATTATTGTGTGACAAAACGGCACATTTTAAAGTGGCTTTTTATGGTCCCCAGCACAAGGTGCAACTGTGTAATGATCATGCTGTTTAATCAGCTTCTTGATATGCCATACCTGTCAGGTGAATGGATTATCTTGGCAAATGAGAAATGCTCACTAACAGAGATGTAAACAAATGACCTTTTTGTATTTATAGAAGTTAAGTGTTGCAGTGATTCACTTGCTGTGGTAGCTGATGTGTATAATGTAGAGACATCAACATACATAGACACACAGGCCGTACGTAAATATTGAATATTGAAATATTGAAAAAAAAGTAAAGAGGGGAAATTGCCCCAGGGTCGTCCGGATTTGGGGAGGGTTTGGCCGGGGGGAGGTTTACTTGGCTCATTGCGCTCTAGCGACTCCTTGTGGTAGGCCATGCACCTGCAGGCATTCAACACAGTTGAATGGTGTTTCCTCCGACACATTGGTGCAGCTGGCTTCCAGGTTAAGCGGGCAGGTGTTAAAGAACACCCTCTGTGTTATGTTAGACAGGTAACTCTCGATCCAAAATATAACAGGGGATGTAAAGCCATAACACATGTTTTTCCACCAGATGATTATGACCGATAATGTCAAAAGCTGCAGTAAAGTATAACAAAACAGCTCCCACAATCTTTTTGGTAACAGGCTGATTGGTTGCCTGTTTGAGCCAGTGAAGGGTGCTTTGCTAATCTTGGGTATCAAATCAAATCAAAATAAAATCAAATGTATTTATATAGCCCTTCGTACATCAGCTGATATGTCAAAGTGCTGTACAGAAACCCAGCCTAAAACCCCAAACCGCAAGCAATGCAGGTGTAGAAGCACGGTGGCTAGGAAAAAGTCCCTAGAAAGGCCAAAACCTAGGAAGAAACCTAGAGAGGAACCAGGCTACGTGGGGTGGCCAGTCCTCTTCTGGCTGTGCCGGGTGGAGATTATAACAGAACATGGTCAAGATGTTCAAATGTTCATAAATGACCAGCATGGTCGTATAATAAGGCAGAACAGTTGAAACTGGAGCAGCAGCACGGTCAGGTGGACTGGGGACAGCGAGGAGTCATGTCAGGTAGTCCTGGGGTATGGTCCTAGGGCTCAGGTCCTCCGAGAGAGAGAAAGAAAGAAAGAGAGAAGGAGAGAATTAGAGAACGCACACTTAGATTCACACAGGACACCGAATAGGACAGGAGATGTACTCCAGATATAACAAACTAACCCTAGCCCTCCGACACATAAACTACTGCAGCATATATACTGGAGGCTGAGACAGGAGGGGTCAGGAGACACTGTGGCCCCATCCGAGGACACCCCCGGATAGGGCCAAACAGGAAGGATATATCCCCACCCACTTTGCCAAAGCACAGCCCCCACACCAGGCTATGTGGGGTGGCCAGTCCTCTTCTGGCTGTGCCGGTTGGAGATTACGCCCCCCGTACCTGAATGGCTTTCCTGTACACTTAGATTGAAGAGATGCCAAATACGAGTGCCAATATCATCCACTATCATCCTCAGTAATTTTCCATCCAAGTTGTCAGACCCAGGTGGCTTGTCATTGTTGATAGACAACAATGACTTTTTCACCTCTTCCATACTCACTTTATGGAATAAAAATTACAATGCTTATCTATCATAGTTTAGTCAGTTATGTATGGATGTGAAGGTTCAGAATTTGTTATTGGCATATAATGTATACCTTTGCTAATCTTGCCAATGGAAAAAAATCATAGTTGGCATTATCAGTGGGATTTTTGATGAATGAGCCATCTGGTTCATAGAATGATGGAGCCAAGTTTGCCTTTTTGCCCAAATTTTCAATTAAGGTGCATCAAAGTATTTTGTTTCACAGTACACATTCTTCTTCTCTTTGTTCAGTTTCGTCACATGATTTCTCAATTTACAGTACATTTGTCAGTGGGCTGTGTGTGCAGTGAGACATTTACAATTCCTTTTTCCTCGTCCCTCTCAACCATAAAATGTTTCCATTCATCATCAATCCACAGCGATTTAACTTTTTTTTTTTACAGTCATTTTCTTAATGGGTGCATGCTTATTAGTAAATGGGAATAAGAAATGTCATAAATGTGTCAAGTGTAACATCTGGTTGCTCCTCATTCCACATATTAACAAGCATGAGCTGTCGCACACCCAGGGAAAACAATTTAGTGTAGAGGTGATGACTAATGGTGAATAAGCTGTAAACTATAAAAACAGAGTCTCACACTCCAATATGCATAACCTCCACAGTAATTTATAGGGTAAAAAAACATCAACGATTCAGCATCACTGTGCCTTCTTCAGCACAGACCAGCAAATATTATTTACATCCTCAACAAAGGAATCACTACAATACATATTGTAGGACCTCTTATACACTATATTAGGCCCAGGCGTTGGTGATTTGAGTTTCCTAGATATGGCAACTATAGTATGATCGCTACATCCGATGGATCTGGATGCCGCTTTGGAACAGATTTATGCAGCATTAGTAAAGATGTGATAAATACATGGATGATTTAATTATTGTGCTGCTTGTTAAACCTGAACCAGGTTGCAGGCACTGTTTACAGTTTGAAGCTTTTTCTTGAGAGGGCATGTTAATGAAAGCCAGTCAATATTTAGGTCAACCAGAAAATATAGCTCCCTGTTGATATTACATGCATTTCACACATGTTATACAGATACTGGCTGTTAACTCTTGGTGGTCTATAGTAGCATCCCACAAGAATGGGCATTAGGTGAGGTCGGTGGACCTGAAGCCATATTACTTCAACAGCATTTGACATGATATCCTCTCCAAACTTTGCAGGAATATGACTCTGAACGTAAAAGGCAACACCTCCACCATTTGCATTCCTGTCTCTTCTGAAGATGTTGAAACCGTGTATTGCTACCACTGTATCATCACATGCTTTGTCTAAGTGAGTTTCAGAGACAGTCAATATATGACTTATGTGTTTTCAACAAGTAATTGATTCCATGGACCTTGTCTCTTCGGCTGCATATGTTAATATAGGCTATTTTTAGCACTTTTGTGATTCTTGATTGTTTTTATTGCTTTACTGGGAGGTTTGTCAGAGGTAGACATGGGAGTGTTATTTATGTTTGTGCTGATAGTGCAGGGTGAGCTGCACACAGTGGACGTCCTACCGGGACAAACCGCCTCAGTTCTAACAGTATAACTCAGGTTCATGATTATTGCTTACAATAGCTGTAGGTTTGACAGAGGCATTCAAGGGAGTTAGAAGTACATACAGTCCTTCGAAATTCTTCAGACCCATTTACTTTTTCCGCATTTTGTTAGGTTTCAGCCTTATTCTAAAATGGATTAAATTGCTGTTTTCCCTCATCAATCTACACACAATACAGCATAATGACAAAGCAAAAACAGGTTTGTAGAAATTGTTGCTAATTTATGAAAAATTAAATATCACATTTACATAAGTCTTCAGACCCTTTACTCAGTACTTTGTTGAAGCACCTTCGTCAGTGACGACAGGCTCGAGTCTTCATGGGTATGACGCTACAAGCTTGGCACACCTGCATTTGGGGAGTTTCTCACAATTTTCTGCAGATCCTCTCAAGCTCTGTCAGGATGGATGGAGAGCGATGCTGCACAGCTATTTTCAAGTCTGTCCAGAGATGTTCGATCGGGTTCAAGTCCGGGTTCTGGCTGGGCCACTCATGGATATTCAGAGACTTGTCCCAAAGCCACTCCTGCATTATATTGACTGTGTGCTTAGGGTCATGGTCCTGTTGGAAGGTGATCCTTTGCCCCAGTCTGAGGTCCTGAATTCTTTGGAGCAGGTTTTCATCAAGGATCTCTCTGTACTTTTCTCCGTTAATCTTTCCTTCCTGACTTGTCTCCCAGTCCCTGCTGCCGAAAAACATGCCACAGCATGATGCTGCACCACCATGCTTTACCGTAGGAATGGTGCCAGGTTTCTTCCAGACGTGACGTTTGGCATTTAGGTTAGTGTTCCATCTTGGTTCCATCAGACCAGAGAATCTTTATTCTCATTGTCTGAGAGTCTTTAGGTGCCTTTTGGCAAACGTCAAGCGTGTTGTCATGTGCCTTTTGCATTGCACTTACCCTGAGGGGTCCATCCAAATAATCTAGGCTCCTGGACCCTGTCCATGCATTTCAAGGCTGGTTTGAGACAATGACTTATCAGTAACCCAAGTCCTGCTCAGATAATCCCTATTATTGTGTCACTTAATTGTTGTAGTGCTGCAGCAAATGTACATTGTCCCAGGGGCATTGGCATTCAAAATGTAAATAACCTCATTTACAGTACTCAGACCCCTTGACTTTTTCCATATTTTGTTATGTTACAGCCTAATTGTCACGTCCTGACCATAGAAAGCCTGTGTTATCTATGGTAGAGTAGGTCAGGGCGTGACTAGGGGTGTTTAGTCTAGTTTATTATTTCTATATGGTGTTCTAGGTTTATTTTTCTATGTTGGTGTTTGTGTATGATTCCCAATTAGAGGCAGCTGGTAATCATTGTCGCTAATTGGGGATCATACTTAAGTTGCATTTTTTCCACCTGTGGGTTATGGGATATTGTTTAGTTGCCTGTTTGCACTGCATTGTCATTACGGTTAGTTTATTCTTTATTTTGTTTGTATTGGCTTAAGTTTCACTTTCATTAAAATATGTGGAACTCGAAGTACGCTGCACCCTGGTCCGTACATCATTATTACGAACATCGTGACACTAATTCTAAAATGGATTAAAAATATATATATTTTGCAATATACACACAATACCCCATCATGACAACGTGAAAAGAGGGTTTTTATAAATGTTTGCAAATGTTTTAAACAGAAAAAACAGAAATATCTTACTAAAAATTAAGCTCGGTGCTACCTGTTTCCATTGATCCTCCTTGAGATGTTTCAACAAATTGATTGGAGTCCATGCCCTACCTCTAGTCCACTTATCAATATCTGAACAAAGGTGCCTCATCGAAATTGCAACAAGCAGTTCTGTGATTTTTTTTTTATTTAATCAGAAGCACCTGTCAGATTTCTGGATTGGGCTGTGTTCAGAGTATCCTGCCTTGGCAAATCGCGCTGTTAAGACACTGATGCCCTTTGCAACCATGTACCTATGTGAGAGTGGATTCTCGGGCCTCACTAGCATGAAAACTAAATACAGGCACAGACTGTGTGTGGAAAATGATTTAAGACTGAGACTCTCTCCAATACAACCCAACATTGCAGAGTTATATGCATCCTATCAAGAACACCCTTCTCATTAACCTGTGGTGAGTTATTCACCATTTTCAATGAACAAATAAGGTTTTATATGCAAGATGGTTAAATAAACACCAAAAGGACGGATTATTATAATATTATTATTTGTGTCCTGGTCCTATTGCTCTTTGTCCCTTCCCATGACCTGGGTTGTGACAAACTCACACTCATCCTTATGTTTATTAAATGTATAGTGTGTGGCAGGCTTACAATGATGGCAAAAAAACAACATTTGAGAGTGCGCTGACCCTGGTGACCCTGGTGCTAGAGGGGGTATGCAGCTGGAGGTATAGCAGATTCTGTTTTGAAAAGGTGTCAAAGTTATCAATAAAAGCTATGCCAACAGAGCTACAGTAGTCTTTTAGCCAGGTGTGTAATGCCAGTAGGCGCCGCCCAGCGATGGCACCGGGCCTGAAATAATTGGCTTTTGGAATCTTTCAGAGCTAGAACCAGTTCTTTAAAATACATTTCCAGCAGTTACAATATAGCACTCCTAATGTGGTTTAAACCCTAGATGCACAATGGAAGTGTCAGCCCCTGGCGACTGTCGTAGAAAGGTAGAAAGCCTTGTAAATCAAATCAAACCAAATCAAATGTTATTCGTCACATACACATTTTTAACAGATGTTAGTGCAGGTGTAACAAAATGCTTGTGTTCCTAGCTCCAACAGTGCATATGTATCTAACAATTCACAATACACACAAATCTAAAAGTAAAATAATATAATAGAAAAATATATAAATATTTGGACGAGCAATGTCAGAGTGGCATTGAGATGAGTAAGGCAGCATGTAAACATTAAAGTGACTCGTGTTACATTATTAAAGTGGCCGGTGATACCTATTCTATGTATAGGGCAGCAGCCTAAGGTGCAGGGTTGAGTAACCGGCTAGTGATGGCTTTTTAACAGTCCGATGGCCTTGAGAGAGAAGCTGTTTCAGTCTCCCAGTCCTAGCATTGATGTACCTGTACTAACCTTGCTTTCTGGATGATAGCGAACAGGCTGTGTATCAGGTGGTTGATGTTCTTGATGATCTTTTTGGCCTTCCTGTGACACCGGGTGCTGTAGGTGTCCTGGAGGGCAGGTAGTGTGTACCCTCGCCCCCTGATGATGCGTTGGGCAGACTGCACCACCCTCTGGAGAGCCCTGTGGTTTCGGGTGTTGCTATTGCCATTCCAGACACTGATACAGCCCGACAGCATGCTCTCAATTGTGCATCTGTAAAAGTTTGTGAGGGGCCAAGCCAAATTTCTTCAGCCTCCTGAGGTTGAAGAGGCACTGTTGCGCCTTCTTCACCATACTGTCTGTGTGGGTGGACCATTTCAGATTGTCAATGATGTGTACGCCGAGGAACTTGAAGCTTTCTGCCCTCTCCACTGCGGTTCTGTTGATGTGGATAAGTGGGTGCTCCCTCTGCTTGTTGACGTTGAGGGAGAGGTTAGGGAATTTACCTCCTCCCTGCAGGCTGTCTTGTCATTTTTGGTAATCAAGTCCACGACTTGTGTCGTTTGCAAACTTGATAATTGAGTTGGAGGCGTGCTTGGCCACGCAGTCATGGGTGAACAGAGAGTACAGGAGGGGGCTGAGCACGCGCCCTTGTGGGGCCCCTTTGTTAAGGATTAGAGAAGTGTGGGTGTTATTTCCTACCTTCACCACCTGGAGGCGGCCCGTCAGGAAGTTCAGGAACCAGTTAAACAGGGCGGGGTTCAGA
Organism: Oncorhynchus keta; assembly: GCF_023373465.1. NCBI lineage: Eukaryota > Metazoa > Chordata > Actinopteri > Salmoniformes > Salmonidae > Oncorhynchus > Oncorhynchus keta. Next base: position 6,705,042 of record NC_068453.1, read on the forward strand.
TCCAGGGCCCCAAGCTTAATGATGAGCTTAGAGGGTACTGGTACTATGGTGTTGAATGCTGAGCTATAGTCAATGAACAGCATTCTTACATCGGTATTCCTCTTGTCCAGATCGGATAGCGCAGTGTGCAGTGGGATGATGTTTGCATTGTCTGTGGATCTATTGGGGCGGTAAGCAAATTGAAGTGGGTCGAGGGTGTCAGGTAAGGTAGAGGTGATGTGATCCTTAAATTGCCTCTCAAAGCACTTCATGAAGACAGAAGTGAGTGCTAAGGAGTGAAAGACATTTTGTACAGTTACTTTAGCTTTTTTGGGGTACAGGGACAATGGTGGATATAAGACTGGGATAGGGAGAGTGAATATGTTCGTAAACACTCCAGCCAGCTGGTCTGAACTTGGTCTGAGTATACCGTCTGAGCCGGCAGGCATGAGAGGGTTAAAACTCTTAAATGTCTTACTCATGTCGGCAAACAGAGAACGAGAGCCCACAGTCCTTGGGAGTGGGCCGCATTGGTGGCACTGTGTTATCCTCAAAGCGGGTGGTGGTTAGCTTGTCCGGGAGCAAGACATCCGTGTCCACAATGTGGCTGGTTTTCCCTACGTAATCAGTGCTTATATGTAGACCCTGCCGCATACGTCTTGTGTCTGAGCCATTGAATTGCGACTTAACTTTATCAAATAAAATGTATTTATATAGCACTTCTTATATCAGCTGATATCTCAAAGTGCTGTCCAGAAACCCAGCCTAAAACCCCAAACAGCAAGCAATGCAGGTGTAGAAGCACGGTGGCTAGGAAAAAGTCCCTAGAAAGGCCAAAACCTAGGAAGAAACCTAGAGAGGAACCAGGCTATGTGGGTGGCCAGTCCTCTTCTGGCTGTGCCGGGTGGAGATTATTACAGAACATGGCCAAGATGTTCAAATGTTCATAAATGACCAGCATGGTCCAATAATAATAAGGCAGAACAGTTGAAACTGAGGCAGCAGCACGGCCAGGTGGACTGGGGACAGCAAGGAGTCATCATGTCAGGTAGTCCTAGCAACACCTCCGCCTTTGTGGGATACACAGGGGATATGGTCACTAGTGTAACCAGGAGGTGAGGCCTCATTTAACCGAGTAAATTCATCAGGCTGAAGCCATGTTTCAGTCAGGCCAATCACATCCAGATGATCAGTGATTTGTTCATTGAATATAACTGCCTTTGAAGTGAGGGATCTAACATTAAGTAGTCCTATTTTGAGATGTGAGGTATCACGATCTCTTTCAATAATATATAATGTTACTTACCCTACATTATTCATCTCATAGGCATACGTATATACTGTACTCTATATCACCGACTGCATCCTTATGTAATACATGTATCACTAGCCACTTTAACTATGCCACTTTGTTTACATACTCATCTCATATGTATATACTGTAAATACCTACTGTATCTTGTGTATGCTGCTCTGTAACATCACTCATTCATATATCCTTATGTACATATTCTTTATCCCCTTACACTGTGTATAAGACAGTAGTTTTGGAATTGTTAGTTAATTACTTGTTGGTTATTACTAAACTGTCGGAACTAGAAGCACAAGCATTTCTTCGCATTAAATCAAATCAAATCAAATGTATTTATATAGCCCTTCAGCTGATATCTCAAAGTGCTGTACAGAAACCCAGCCTAAAACCCCAAACAGCAAGCAATGCAGGTGTAGAAGCACGGTGGCTAGGAAAACTCCCTAGAAAGGCCAAAACCTAGGAAGAAACCTAGGAAGAAACCTAGAGAGAAACCAGGCTATGTGGGGTGGCCAGTCCTCTTCTGGCTGTGCCGGTGGAGATTATAACAGAACATGGCCAAGATGTTCAAATGTTCATAAATGACCAGCATGGTCGACTAATAATAAGGCAGAACAGTTGAAACTGGAGCAGCAGCACAGTCAGGTGGACTGGGGACAGCAAGGAGTCATCGGGCACGGTCCTATGGCTCAGGTCCTCCGAGAGAGAGAAAGAAAGAGAGAATTAGAGAGAGTATATGTGGGGTGGCCAGTCCTCTTCTGGCTGTTGGAGATTATAACAGAACATGGCCAAGATGTTCAAATGTTCATAAATGACAAGCATGGTGGAATAATAGTACTGCAGAACAGTTGAAACTGGAGCAGCAGCATGGCCAGGTGGACTGGGGACAGCAAGGAGTCATCATGTCAGGTAGTCCTGGGGCATGGTTCTAGGGCTCAGGTCCTCCGAGAGAGAGAGAGAGAGAGAGAGAGAAGAAAGAAAGAGATAAGGAGAGAATTAGAGAACGCACACTTAGATTCACACAGGACACCGAATAGGACAGGAGAAGTACTCCAGATATAACAAACTGTCCCTAGCCCCCGACACATAAACTACTGCAGCATAAATACTGGAGGCTGAGAAAGGAGGGGTCAGGAGACACTGTGGCCCCATCCGAGGACACCCCGGACAGGGCCAAACAGGAAGGATATAACCCCACCCACTTTGCCAAAGCACAGCCCCCACACCACTAGAGGGATATTTTCAACCACCAACTTACCATCCTGAGACAAGGCTGAGTATAGCCCACAAAGATCTCCGCCACGGCACAACCCAAGGGCGGGGCGCCAACCCAGACAGGACGACCACAACCACAATCAACCCACTCAGGTGACGCACCCCTCCAGGGACGGCATGAGAGAGCCCCAGTAAGCCAGTGACTCAGCCCCTGTAATAGGGTTAGAGGCAGAGAATCCCAGTGGAAAGGGGGAACCGGCCAGGCAGAGACAGCAAGGGTGGTTCGTTGCTCCAGAGCCTTTCCGTTCACCTTCACACTCCTGGGCCAGACTACACTCAATCATATGACCTACTGAAGAGATGAGTCTTCAGTAAAGACTTAAAGTTTGAGAGAGTTTGCGTCTCTGACATGGGTAGGCAGACCGTTCCATAAAAATGGAGCTCTATAGGAGAAAGCCCTGCCTCCAGCTGTTTGCTTAGAAATTCTAGGGACAATTAGGAGGCCTGCGTCTTGTGACCGTAGCGTACGTGTAGGTATGTCGGCAGGACCAAATCAGAGAGATAGATAGGAGCAAGCCCATGTAATGCTTTGTAGGTTAGCAGTAAAACCTTGAAATCAGCCCTTGCTTTGACAGGAAGCCAGTGTAGAGAGGCTAGCACTGGAGTAATATGATCAAATTTGCATGTGACAAATAAAATTTGATTTGATTTAATGGCAGGAATGGAGGAGGTCTTTATTCTAGTGAGATTGCTAAGGCGAACACCGCCATGTTTAGTTTTGAGTCCCAGAAAGAGGGCCAATTATCTACCTTTTGGGAGGGGCAGAAAACAGTTTACAACCAGCAATTGAGTTGTGCGACTCTGCTGTAGAGCTCATCACAAGCCCCCTAACTGAGAGTGGGCCAGAGACAATTACTCGATGCCGACACATCTTTCTACCTGATTTACACGCTGAAGCTATGTTGCGCTTGGTGACCTCTGACTGTTTCACCCTAACATCGTTGGTGCTGGCATGGATAACAATATCTCTATACTCTCTACACTCGCCAGTTTTAGCTTTAGCCAACACCATCTTCAGATTAGCCTTAACGTCGGTAGCCCTGCCCCCTGGTAAACAGTGTATAATCGCTGGATGATTCATTTTAAGTCTAATACTGCGGGTAATGGAGTCGCCAATTACTAGTGTTTTCAATTTGTCAGAGCTAATGGTGGGAAGCTTCAGCGTCTCAGACCCCGTAACGGGAGGAGTAGAGACCAGAGAAGGCTTGGCCTCAGACTACGACTCGCTGCATAGTGGGGAAAACCGGTTGAAAGTTTCTGTCGGCTGAATGAGCGAGACCGGTTGATCATCCGGGCGGCAGGGTAGCCTAGTGGTTAGAGCGTTGGACTAGTAACCGGAAGGTTGCAAGTTCAAACCCCGAGCTGACAAGGTACAAATCTGTCGTTCTGCCCCTGAACAGGCAGTTAACCCACTGTTCCTAGGCCATCATTGAAAATAAGAATTTGTTCTTAACTGACTTGCCTAGTTAAATAAAGGTTAAATAAAAATCCCCACAGCATTTCCCTCCAGAAGCCATGAGAACGTTATCCGGCTGCAGGGACTGTGCAAAGGGATTTGTCCTGACGTTACTACTTCCTGATTAACTCCTGTCCGAATATGCACCAGACTAAACGCGCTCCTGAGATCTTGTTTTGTGAAGAACTGCGCTCCGTGAAATGATTCCACCACCATAGCGATGAGAGGTAGTGGGTAACTAAACCCCACTGGGATGGCATTTAGACCTCTATAATCAATACACGGACGCAAACCTCCCTCCTCTTTTCTTCACAAAAAAGAAACTCGAGGAGACTGGTGAGATGGAGGGCTGAATGTACCCCTGTCCCAGAGACTCCGTGACATGTCTCCATAGCCAATGTCTCCTCTTGGGACAATGGGTACACATGACTCTTGGGAAGCGTAGCGTTTACCTGGAGATCTATCGCACAATCCCCTCCCGGTCGATGAGGTGGTAATTTAGTCGCTTTCACTTTACTGAAAGCGATTGCCAAGTCTGCATACTCAGGGGAATGCACACCGTGGAACCCTGGTCTGGACTCTCCACCAACGTGGCACCGATGGAAACTCCCAGACACCTTCCAGAACACTCCTCTGACCACCCCTGGAGAACCCCCTTTCTCCACGAAATCTTAGGATTGTGCTGGGCCAGCCAGGGAATCCCTAGCACCACTGGAAACGCAGGCGAATCAATAATATAGAGACTGATACGCTCAATATGATTCCCCCGCCTCACCATGTCCAGTGGAACCGTGGCCTCCCTGACAACCCCTGACCCTAATGGCCGGCTATGTAGGGAGTGCACGGGAAAGGGAGAATCTATCGGCACAAGCGGAACACCTAACTGAAGGGCAAGTCCGCGATCCATAAAGTTCCCAGTTGCACCTGAATCGACTAGCGCCCTATGCTGGGAAGAGGGAAAAAATCAAGACAAACATGTGACCAACAGGGGGTTCTGGGTGAGTTTGGTGCTGACTCACCTGGGGTGACTGAGAAGCGTTCCGCCTGCCATCTCGACTACCAGACTGACCCCCCCAGCACTCTCCGACCACAGCTGGTGCAATGGGAGCCTCCTCCTCCGGTACCCCTCGGCACGGCCTCTCCCAACTCCATCAGAATTGGGAGCGGAGGTGCTGGGTGGTGGAACGCACAGGACCCTCTCTGAACGTCCGCGGGCAGCCAGCAGATTGTCCAGCCGGATGAACATGTCAATCAGTTCATCAAGGGAAAGAGCAGTGTCCCGACACGCTAGCTCCCTGCGGAAGTCCTCTCGGAGACTACACCGGTAGTGGTTGATAAGGGCCCTGTCGTTCCACCCAGATCCTGCGGCCAAGGTGCAGCGCGTAATCCTGGGCACTCCTCCTCTCCTGCCTAAAATGGAATAGTCGTTCTCCCGCCGCTCGGCCTAGAGGGTGGTCAAACACGGCACGAAAACGGCAGGTAAACTCTGGGTAGTGCTCCTTCGCTGAGTCTGGGCGATTCCAGACTGCGTTTGCCCACTCCAGAACACGACCCGTTAGGCAGGAGTCAAGGACACTCACACTCTCCTCTCCTGAGGGAGTTAGTCTTACGGTGGCCAGGTACAGTTCTAGTTGGAGTAAGAACCCCCTGACACCCCGCCACCGCTCCATCATAATCCCTCGGGAGCGTAAGACTGGAGCCGGGGGATGGGGAGTCTTGAGCTGGGGGAGCCGAAGGTGGAGAGAGGAAACCACTCCTCTCCCATCGTTCCATTCTCTCCATCATTTGATCCATAGCCGATCCAATCCAATAGAGGACTGTGGTATGGTGGAGAACCCGTTCCTCCATCGATGGGAGAGGGTTGGCCGCTGCTCCTGCTGACTCCATATTCAGGTGCGGGATTCTGTAACTATCTAGGTTTCGTGGGTGTGAAGTCAGGCGCAGGAAACAGAGTTCAATATAGTGCTATTTTAATGCACACACGGTGAACAACGGCCACCCCACAAAACACTGGGTACTCAAAACAAATGCCCCAAACGCGGGGACAAAAACAGTCCAGCAAAATCCACGAACAGAAACAAACACGTTCGTCTATCACATACACAAATGTTACAATAATCCATCCCGCACAGAGAAACAGGCGGGCCGGCTGACTAATAAAGCCCAACTAATTACCACAAACTCATAACATGTGTAACCAGGAAACACACAAGGAGGGGGAGGAAATAATCAGTGGCAGCTAGTTGCCGAGCGCCACCCGAATGGGAAGGGGAGCCACCTTTCATCGGAGTCGTGTCAGGAAGTGTAGGTTGGAGTCATTAAACCGTTTTTCAACCACTCGTCTTGTTAAACAAACTATAGTTTTGGCAAGTCGGTTAGGACATCTACTTTGTGCATGGCACAAGTAATTATTCCAACAATTGTTTACAGACAGATTATTTAAATTATTATTCACTGTGTCACAATGCCAGTGAGTCAGAAGTTTACATTCACTAAGTTGACTGTGCTTTTAAACAGCTTAGAAAATTCCAGAAAATGATGTCATGGCTTTAGAAGCTTCTGATAGGCTAATTGACAGCATTTGAGTCAATTGGAGGTGTACCTGTGGATGTATTTCAAGGCCTACCGTCAAACTCAGTGCCTCTTTGCTGGACATCATGGGAAAATCAAAAGAAATCAGCCAAGACCTCAAAATATTTTTGTAGACCTCCACAAGTCTGGTTCATCATTGGGAGCAATTTCCAAATGCCTGGCGGTACCACGTTCATCTGTACAAACAATAGTATGCAAGTATAAACACCATGGGACCACGCAGCCGTAATACCCCTCAGGAAGGAGACGCGTTCTGTCTCCTAGAGATGAACGTACTATGGTGCGAAAAGTGCAAATCAATCCCAGAACAACAGCAGAGGACCTTGTGAAGATGGAGGAAACAGGTACAACAGTATCTATATCCACAGTAAAACGAGTCCTATATCGACATAACCTGAAAGGCCGCACTGCAAGGAAGAAGCCACTGCTCCAAAACTGCCATAAAAAAGCCAGACTACGGTTTGCAACTGCACATGGAGACAAGATTGTACTTTTTGGTGAAATGTCCTCTGGTCTGATGAATCAAAAATAGAACTGTTTGGCCATCATGACCATCGTTATGTTTTGAGGAAAAAGGGGGACTCTTGCAAGCCGAAGAACACTATCCCCACCGTGAAGCATGGGGGTGGCAGCATCATGTTGTGGGGGTGCTTTGCTTCAGGAGGGACTGTTGGACAACAAAGTCAAGGTATTGGAGTGGCCATCACAAAGCCCTGACCTCAATCATATAGAAAATATATGGGCAGAACTGAAAAAGTGTGTGTGAGCAAGGAGGCCTAGACACCTGATGCTTTTACACCAGCTCTGTCAGGAGGAATGGGCCATAATTCACCCAACCCCATTCAGTGGAACCCCTCGCCAACAGCCAATGAAATTGCAGGGCCCCAAATACAAAAACAGAAATCTCAAAATCTAATTTCTCAAACATAGAAGTATTTTACTCAATTTTAAAGATACAATTCTTGGTAATCCAGCCACAGTGTCTGATTTAAAAAATGCTTTACAGCGAAAGCTCAACAAACGATTATGTTAGGTCACTACCAACTTCGCAGAAAAACACAGCCATTTTTCCAGCCAAAGAGAGGAGTCACTAAAAGCACAAATAGAGATAAAATGAATCACTAACCTTTGATGATCTTCATCAGATGACACTCATAGGACTTCATGTTGCACCAAACATGTATGTTTTGTTCGATAAAGTGCATATTTATATCAAAACATCTCAATTTACATTGGCATGTTATGTTCAGTAGTTCCAAATCATGCGGTGGTTTTGCAGAGAACCACATCAATTCACAGAAATACGCATTATAAATGTTGATGAAAATTCAAGTGTTATGCATGGAATTTTAGATACACTTCTCCTTAATTCAACCGCTGTGTCAGATTACGGAAAAAAGCATACTATGCAATAATCTGAGTACGGAGCTCAGAGGCCAAACCAGCCAAAATAAATATCTGCCATGTTGCGCAGTCAACATTAGGCAGAAATAGCATTATAGAATCAATCTTTAGGCTGTTTTTATCATAAATGTTCAATGTTCCAACCGGAGAATTCCATTGTCTGTAGAAAAGCAATGGAACGAGAGCTACCTTTCATGTGAATGTGCATGACTGAGATCGAGGCTGCTGCCAGACCTCTGACTCACTCCCCTCTCACTCCCCTCTCACTCCCCTCTCTTTCGGCCCTGGACTGTTGACATCAAGTGGTTGAAAAATGACCCATATGCCACTGTGTATTCGCTGGGGGTTCAAAAACTTCAAACCTCAGATTTCCCACTTCCTGTTTGGATGTTTTTGCCCGCTATATGAGTTATGTTATACTTACAGACATAATTCAAACAGTTTTAGAAACTTCAGAGTGTTTTCTATCCAATACTAATAATATGCATATATTAGCATCTGGGACTGAGGAGGCCGTTTACTCTGGGCATGCTTTTCATCCAAAAAGTGAAAATGCTCCCCCCTATCCCAAAGAAGTTAAACAATGTAAAGGCAATGCTACCAAAAACAAATTGACTGTATGTAAACTTCTGACCCACTGGGAATGTGATGAAATAAATTTAAAGCTGTAATAAATCATTCTCTACTATTATTCTGACATTTCCCATTCTTAAAATGAAGTGGTGATCCTAACTGACCTAAGACAGGGAATATTTACTAGGATTAAATGTCAGGAATTGTGAAAAACTAAGTTTAAACATATTAAACGTATAGTGTAAAGTATGTAAACTTCCGACTTCAACTGTATATATATATATTTTACACCTATTTAACCACTTTTTTTGTAGGCGCAAAACTACTTCCATAGTTCAATTTATTGAAGGTAACCGGGACCAGGTTACCTTCAGACTAGACCTGGGACTCTTGTGGGGTTTGTATCGCAAAATGGAGAACATCATCGTGTCTCCCCTTTCCATAGTGGCGTCATATTAGCCAAACCTTTGGGACACAAATCGGAGGGTTTGTAGGCCAAACCCTTCAGACACTACAGACATTTGTGAGAAGACTCATTTTCGGGATGTCTCCTTGTCTGACAAACAGAGCTGTAGCCCTGACACTTTCCACTGCAGATGTGGAAGGTCAACAGGCTAATGTGGTGGATTGAGACGCAGCCCATACAAAAAACAGATATCTCTAACTTAGACAGATTTTGATGGTGCTAGGAACATAAGCATTTATTATGTTAATTGAATTGACGCACAGGTCAATCGACTCGAATTTGAAAACTGGGAGGTTTCAAACTCAAGTGTTCCTCTCACACTGTCAAATTGAGCCAACACCATTGATTACAAATACAGTTTATATTAACACCAATGCTGTTGTATTTGCTCAAAACCACTTGAATATTGAATATGAACATATAGAAAGGGACATGTACTTAACATACCTGAAAAATATACAATGTGTCACGACTTCTGCCGAAGTCGTTGCCTCTCCTTGTTTGGGCGGTGCTCGGCGTTCGACGTCACCGGTCTTCTAGCCATCATTGATCCTTTTTTCATTTTCTATTGGTTTTGTCTTGTCTTCCCACACACCTGTTTTCAATCCCATTCATTACCTGTTGTGTATTTAACCCTCTGTTTCCCCTCATGTCTTTGTCAGAGACTGTTTTATTGTCAGTGTAGTGTGATTGTTGTATAGGTGCGCATCGGGTCCTCGTACCCATGTTTGTTTGTTTATGTACAGTTAGTGTTATGTAGCATACTCGTTGGACTTTATTAAAAGACTCCAATTTACACTCCATTTGACTCTCCTGCGCCTGACTTCCCTGCCACCTATTACACCTATGCATGACACAATGCCTACCTATTTGTTCATTTTAGTAGTCCTGAGTGAGTTGTTTTGGCACTATACAACCTACAAAGCTTACATCCCATCTAGGGAGTGTATACATATATACAGTGCCTTGCGAAGTATTCGGCCCCCTTGAACTTTGCGACCTTTTGCCACATTTCAGGCTTCAAACATAAAGATATAAAACTGTATTTTTTTGTGAAGAATCAACAACAAGTGGGACACAATCATGAAGTGGAACGACATTTATTGGATATTTCAAACTTTTTTAACAAATCAAAAACTGAAAAATTGGGCGTGCAAAATTATTCATCCCCCTTAAGTTAATACTTTGTAGCGCCACCTTTTGCTGCGATTACAGCTGTAAGTCGCTTGGGGTATGTCTCTATCAGTTTTGCACATCGAGAGACTGAAATTGTTTCCCATTCCTCCTTGCAAAACAGCTCGAGCTCAGTGAGGTTGGATGGAGAGCATTTGTGAACAGCAGTTTTCAGTTCTTTCCACAGATTCTCGATTGGATTCAGGTCTGGACTTTGACTTGGCCATTCTAACACCTGGATATGTTTATTTTTGAACCACTCCATTGTAGATTGTGCTTTATGTTTTGGATCATTGTCTTGTTGGAAGACAAATCTCCGTCCCAGTCTCAGGTCTTTTGCAGACTCCATTCTTCCAGAATGGTCCTGTATTTGGCTCCATCCATCTTCCCATCAATTTTAACCATCTTCCCTGTCCCTGCTGAAGAAAAGCAGGCCCAAACCATGATGCCGCCACCACCATGTTTGACAGTGGGGATGGTGTGTTGAGGGTGATGAGCTGTGTTGCTTTTACACCAAACATAACGTTTTGCATTTTTGCCAAAAAGTTCAATTTTGGTTTCATCTGACCAGAGCACCTTCTTCCACATGTTTGGTGTGTCTCCCAGGTGGCTTGTGGCAAACTTTAAACAACACTTTTTATGGATATCTATAAGAAATGGCTTTCTTCTTGCCACTCTTCCATACAGGCCAGATTTGTGCAATATACGACTGATTGTTGTCCTATGGACAGAGTCTCCCACCTCAGCTGTAGATCTCTGCAGTTCATCCAGAGTGATCATGGGCCTCTTGGCTGCATCTCTGATCAGTCTTCTCCTTGTATGAGCTGAAAGTTTAGAGGGACGGCCAGGTCTTGGTAGATTTGCAGTGGTCTGATACTCCTTCCATTTCAATATTATCGCTTGCACAGTGCTCCTTGGGATGTTTAAAGCTTGGGACATATTTTTGTATCCAAATCCGGCTTTAAACTTCTTCACAACAGTATCTCGGACCTGCCTGGTGTGTTCCTTGTTCTTCATGATGGTCTCTGCGCTTTTAACGGACCTCTGAGACTATCACAGTGCAGGTGCATTTATACGGAGACTTGATTACACACAGGTGGATTGTATTTATCATCATTAGTGATTTAGGTCAACATCGGATCATTCAGAGATCCTCACTGAACTTCTGGAGAGTTTGCTGCACTGAAAGTAAAGGGGCTGAATAATTTTGCACGCCCAATTTTTCAGTTTTTGATTTGTTAACAAAGTTTGAAATATCCAATAAATGTCGTTCCACTTCATGATTGTGTCCCACTTGTTGTTGATTCTTCACAAAAAAAATACAGTTTTATATCTTTATGTTTGAAGCCTGAAATGTGGCAAAAGGTTGCAAAGTTCAAGGGGGCCGAATACTTTCGCAACAATAGCTCCATAAGACTTTCAGTGGGTTACCACTAATTAGAGCTAATTACTTTGGAACGGGGAATGAGAGAGAGAGAGAGCACCTGTGGAGGTTGATCATTAAATGCCAGAGGATATCATCTTTAAAGGTATGGATAGATACGCTATAAAAAGCTAGCTGAAAATGAATACACATGCGAGAAATGTTGAATTAGTGAATATGAATTATGCATATTTTGAGGTCATGATGAAGTGTTGTAGATCTCTTGGAGATAAACGTTTTGACCTTCCGGTAAAACAGAGTTATTCTGAAAACTCATGAAGTATTGGACTTTTTTCAAAAAGATTTTCTGGTTATATACCAGTATCTAGAAATAGAAAACAAATCATTCATATCCAATATCTAATGAAAGCTATAACATGCAATGCTACTGTCTTTTTAATATTCTCCCTTTGTCTTCTCCCATCTCCACCCAAAGACATAATAGTAATCCCAGCTATCAATGAGCCGTATAGATAAAACCCCATCCCAGCCTCTCACTGTCACAGCAGCAAGAGACAATCATTAAAGGAGGAAGTTGAAGTTTGATAGGGGAGGTGGGAGGTGCTGGCCATTCTGGAGATGTCATTTAAGAATCTTTCCCCTTCACAATCGTCTTGACAATGCAGAGTCATATAGATGATGGGGTTGCCTTGCGCTGCTATGTCATATGACTAAAGAGTGATGAATGGGGCTATATCTGTGTCTGTGTGGGTGTGTGTGTGTGTGTCACTGGAGGTTGGTGGCACCTTAACTGGGGAGGAAAGGCTCATGGTAATGGCTGGAGCGGAATAATAGGAATGGTATCCAATACATCAAACATATGGTTCCAGCCATTATTACGAACCGTCCACCCCTCAGCAGCCTCCACTGGTGTGTGTGAGCGTGTGTGTGACCTATCCACGGTATTGTAGCGTTGTCATGCTAACAGGCACCTGATATCTCTGGTCTGAGTCAATCTACTGTAAGGAATAAGATGTCATTTAAATACTCAGAAAACCCCATCATTTTAGCATGACGAATATCTCGCCCACCTGTCCTGCAGCTTTCTCAATATCCTACTATCTCTCTAGTGCTTTGGGAGTAGTTTTTTATTGTGTATTACGAGGTGATATTTCCTATCTGCCTTTCATTTTGATTCTATATTTATGCTATCAGAAATGTATTGATGTGGTCTAATGTGTCCCATGGTATGCTGTAGACATGTATGCAATACCCACTATATCTTTCATTCTTATCTCTCTTTTAATCTCCCTGGGAAATAGCACTGTGGCTTGGATTCAAAATGGCTTTGAAAACGGTTCATAATAATGTTGACTGAAACAGCAGCCAATAAACATGCTCACCTAAAATGTGTGTGAGGGAACATTTGGAATTCAATTTCCAACAGTAACTCATTTGTGTTGTCAAACAAACTAAACAGAGGTAATCTCTGACAGAAGGACAGGTGTTTGTGTGTGTGTGTGTGTGTCTGTCTGCACAGCAAATTCTCTAGTGTTAAAAAAATAACACAGAACGTTAAATCACCACTGAAAGTGTTGAGTCTGTGGACTCATATAGACACCAGAACAGTGTTAAATGAACGCACTGCTTAGTGTAAAGCCTTATTCAAATATTTACCAGAGTGCCTCGCCTTTGCATTAATTGTACAGTGACAGGATTTGCTAGTGACAGAGACACGGTTGTTGGATTCATCCATTTTCAGCCCTATGGACTTCACCAAGTGAGATCCTGAGCGAATATGTTATCATATTTTTGTTGTTGATTTAACACAATATCATATGTATTTCATAAGGCCTTATTTTTTACCCTAATACTGGGACCTGAAACTCATACACATCACTTTGAAACAAACCGCACCCATATTATCACATTGTGTAAAGGAGTGCATAACTGGCTACAGGGAAGTCAGGCGCAGGAGAGCAGAAATGGGTAGCAAACTGAGCCCTTTATTGAGGTGAACAAAACACGGTACTCAGAACTAAACACACACAGGTCCTTCTGTGGCTCAGTTGGTAGAGCATGGCGCTTGTAACGCCAGGGTAGTGGGTTCGATTCCCGGGACCACCCATACGTAGAATGTATGCACACATGACTGTAAGTCGTTTTGGATAAAAAGCGTCAGCTAAATGGCATTTATTATTATTATATATTAGGTTACTATAACCGGGCGCAAACCAGCCTGGAGTACACATACATTTACACAGAACAATTCCACACACAGACATGGGGGGAAACAGAGGGTTATATGCAAGACGAGTAATGAGGGAATGCAAACCAGGTGTGCGGGAAAACAAGACAAATAAAAAATAAATGGAAAATGAAAGGTGGATCGGCGATGGCTAGAAGACCGGTGACGTCGAATGCCGCCCGAACAAGTAGAGGGACCGACCTCGGTGGAAGTCGTGACACATTGCCCAATATTGAATGTTGGTTTTTAGAATTTGTTTGTTTCAACATCTATGCTTGTACATTTAGATTGATTGATTAATGAATTAATATTTTGCGACTCAAATATAAGTTACAAACATTTTCTGAACAAATCCAATATGTTACTTGGATATATTGCACCCCACTGAAATGGTTGTTCCAGTTTAGACAATTTAGGTATTCGCATAGTTTGGGTTTTTATTCTGGTGTTTGGGTTTTTATTCTGGTTGCAGGTGATTTAAAATTCCAATAAGAATAACGCATGACCCTGCAAGGCAGCATAATTTGACATGCTGGCCTGATGTGCCATTGAAACCACAAGTTAAAGGCCATTGTATTACATTCTCAGATGTTGTAGAGGGAGGTGTTCAGTCTCAGGGTGATGAGCTTGGTAGTGATGGGGGAGAAAAGGCTTTCTAAAGGCTTTGACGCTTTTACCAAATTGTGCTGGAAAATGTTTCATTACTCTGAGTTTCATTATCTGTTCACCATGCACATTAGTAACCTCTGCTGGTCAGCAACACATAGCAGCTTGTGATTTTCAGATGTTTCATTTCTCCACCGTTTTCATTAAAACTCTGTGACGCAGCGGAAATTGAAGGCTTTAGTAGCTTATAATCAGTTGGAATACCAGGATTGCATCTTACATCATGTTTCCCTTTTAGCCTTCAAGTTTACTTCAGTTTTTTTTTCAACTGAATCTATGGCATTATTTAGGATACTTAAAGACAGAAGCTAAATACTAAATTTGACCAAATAAAACAAACATAAATACCTTAATTACATAAGTATTCAGACTTTGCTATGAGACTCGAAATTGAGCTCAGGTGCATTCTTTTCCATTGATCATCCTTGAGATGATTCTACAACTTGATTGGAGTCCATCTGTGGTAAATTCAATTGTTTGGACATGATTTTGAAAGGCACACACATAACTATATAAGGTCCCACAGTTGAGAGTGCATGTCAGAGCAAAAACCAAGCCATGAGGTTGATGGAATTGTCTGTAGAGCTCCAAGACAGGATTGTGTCGAGGCACAGATCTGGGGAAAGGTACCAAAATATTTCTGAAGCATTAAAGGTCCCCAAAAACACAGTGGCCTCCATCACTCTGAAATGGAAGAAGTTTGGAACCACCAAGATTTTTCCTAGACCTGGCCGCCCAGCCAAACTGAGCAATCTGGGGGAAAGGGCCTTGGTCAGGGAGGTGACCAAGAACCCGATGGTCACTCTGACAGAGCTCCAGAGTTCCTTTGTAGAGATAGGAGAACCGTCCAGAAGGACAACCATCTTTGCAGCACTCCACCAATCAATTGATATATTTATCAAGTGTGTTTAGGCAAAATACCAAATCAACATTGAAAACAATAACACAGTAAAACTTGTAAAGTTGGGGCTGAAAAGTTAAAGGACAAAAAAGTTAAATCCCTTGTGTCAGATGCAGCAAATGTAGGAAATCAACTGACTTATTCGGTAGTGCTGATACTAGTGCCAGTGCCAATGCCAATGTCAACGTGCATGTAGCCCATGCCGAGGAGGATGTCACAGTCCCAGGTCAAAGAGTACTAGCAAAAGAAGAGGACAGCGACAGCATAGCCAATGATTGTGAGCCGATCACAAGCAAAGTAAGCGCAGCCGAAGCTATAGGCAACGAGGAAGCAGGGCAGGGAGGGAGACAGTTTGTTGATTAATGCACATGACAGCCATATGAGTCATTTTAAGCCCTACTCCTCAATTTTTGTTGAATAGGAACTACATCATATATGATATTTCGTAGTTCATATTTTCATCATCATTTTTTTGTACTTGAGCTTGTGTGCTCAAAAGTGAGCACCTCAACAATTTAGAATTATTTTCACCAGAAAGGTGAAATTTGAATCTTTCTTAAATTATGCTTTTTTGAATTACTAGTTATTGTTTGTGGCCCACTCATGATAAATAATTCATTTTGGGGTATTTCAAATGGTGGGGATGCTGCTCTGTATTTATTTTTAACAAAATATTGTAATTCATGAATTTATTCATTCATATCCAAGTTGATGATAGGCCCAGTTCAGCTGCATTGGAGAGAGAGTCAGTCATCTTTTGATTATTTCAAGAGACATTAGTCAGATGACCTAAAAAAATATTTGTTTCCACTCAAAAAAAACCTGTGGTAGAGAAGGTTTTCTGTTTGAAAGAGGGTACCATTCGGAAGTGGCTGTCATACAGTGAAGAACGCCATGCTTTATACTGTTAAATATGTCTGGCATTTGCCAAGCCCACTGACAGCAGAGGACACCAGTGTTGATCACTGTCATTTTTTTGTAGATAATAATACTACTTGGAAAATATGATGTCTGCTTCTCTCAGTTAGTATTCTAGCTATTATACTTTCTCTGTTTCATTCTAAGCTTCGATGATGGAATGTTGTTTAATCATGACCATTTAGTATGTGTTAGTGGTGTGAGCAAAACAACTTCTCACTCCACATCAACAAAACAAAGGAGATGATCGTCGACTTCAGGCAGGGGCGCCGTATAGGGGGGGGCTGTGACTGACAGGGACCCTAAAAACATATTAGAACATTAGTACATTTTTTTCAATATTTAAATTATTAACCTACCATCATTAATATAATTTTATTTACAATGTACTAAGAAAACTGACGGTTTCTTTTTCTTGTTTTTGGCAAAAAAGTAAACATCCAGAGAGCCTCTGTATTGCCTAAAATGTTAGAATAATTTTCTGCTGTTCTGAAAATTGGGCAGATTAATGAGGATAAAGTCTCTTCTGTGTGCCAACCACTGGTCATGAAGTATTCCAGAGATCTTACACCTGAGTTTCAACATGAAGTAAGACACCTGAACACTGTATATGCTGCCACTTTCCCCCCTAACTTGTCCCCTCTTGGTCTCCTGATTGCAATTTGTAAGATGCAGCTGCAAAGCATTTTGGGAGAAGTGTGCATTGCTTTACGTATATATTTTGCACACTGCCTGTGACTGTTGCTAGTGGCGTGAGAGCTTTCAGTATGCTAAAACTGATAAAAAAAACGGATAAAAAAAACATTATTTCAGGTTCACTATGTCCAAGGACATGCTTTACAGTCTTGCCATGCTGTCCATTGAAAGTCAGTTAGCTAGAAATCTGGACTTGATCAGTGACTTTGCTAGCAAGAAGGCTCTGCGCTGGGATCTTGGTGAGTAAAGCTGAGCAAGGATCAGTGATAACTGTTAAATGGCATGGCTATGGATATTGGATCACTACACACATGATTCCGACAGGCTGAGAACAAAGTAATGGCTGGATTGTCATAAAATTTGTTGTGCACAATCAACACCCCAAGTGGAAGAAACCTATTGATTTGGTGACCACTTGCCCCTTCCTCTAGCGCCACCATCAGGCCTTATCATTTCCATTTTGTTTTCCATTACCAATTTTACAGCTGCTTATTTTCTAGTTGTATGTATACTTAGTTTAACAAATCTGCTGCTGATTTTATTAATTTGTTTGTTATATCATTCTATAGGTGATAATGTTCATTTAATTTAATTGAAGAGGTTAATGTATATTTAAGTGATATTTATTTTAACTTATTCATTAATGTTAAGAGAATTTTCCATTCAAGAATTGTACCTTTACAATCACATTTAGACTGTAAAAGGCCTTTAGCACATTTCTTGTAGAGGGTATCCGTCTTGCATCAAATTGTGAATTCCAATGTATGCAGAATGTTACATTCATGTCTGCACAGTGTTATATTTTCACAGTTCACTCTCAGTACATATTGTACAGTAAATATTGGACTACAAGAGAGTTGCAAGCCTGCAAAGGTAGAGTTATTTAAGCTTTGAATGGGTCGATTGGGTTCTGGAGGTTTGTGTTTACAGCAATTGCGCATGGTATATGTGGCCTGTGGTGGTGGGTCCCAAAATCCCTGGCAGTGCTCCCTGACTTCAGGAAACAGCAGAGGGAGCAACCCCCTAGTTTTAAGTTCCTCAGAGAACTCATCACAGACAAACTGAAATGGTCCACCCACACAGTCAGTGTGGTAAAAAAGGCGCATCGTCACTAATTAGTAAGGAACTCCCCAAGACTTGACACCACAAGCTCATCGTGAGCGTACTAGATGGCAACAGGCACTCGCGTTGCCCCTAGTGGAAGGTTGGAAATTGCCATGGAAATAGAACAGCTTGCTTAACACTACCATTCCAACAATGGGTTGACAGAACGTTATGCACTAGATTTTGGGCTTCCCAAACCATATTTTACTGTACTATACCGTACCTAGACAGTCAGGAGAAGATAGTCAAATGTAAGCGAGAGATTAGGGAGGTAGCATTAGAGTTCAAAACTATGGGTGTACATTTTTTAGGAGTGGAACATTGGGTTATATCTGTGGGCTTACGCTAATGTGGTGTTCATGAGAGTAAAACTGAGGACGTTGAGTGTGTTTGTGTATGTGAGATGTACTATCAGCCTGGACCAGATGTACTGAGGCTAGACTGAGACGTGCTACGATATGCCAGTAGGACTGCCTTTTGCGAGGTTCTAAAGAGCACTCACTCTTTCCCTTACTCTCGCACTCTTTCACTCACCCACATCCAGTCTCTCTCCCTCGAACACTCTACTATCACTCTCTTTCTTGCTCTCTCTCTCCCTCCCTCTCTCTCTCCTCTTTCTCACTCCCCTCCCTCTCTCTCACTTTCTCTGCCTCTTCTTTCTCTGCCCAACTTGTATCAAACATATTGAATCTGGAATCCAGCAGGCCTATTATATAACACTGAACACGGAGACTAATTGATTAAAGGGGAGGATATTTGCTCGGCAGTACAGTACAGACAATGTATTCTCAAAGCTAACACACAGACAGAGGACATCGGGATGTGGCAGTGAAATTCTTTGTCTCGTTGTTGTACGTCCAGATCCTTTTGCTGAGATTGTCTCAGGCCAATTTATTGAGATACTGTAGGATAGAGAAATGCTGATGGATGTCTATGTAATGACTTGTAATACTACTATTCAACTTGATATTTTCAATCTAATACAGGTAGTGACTCTGATGGCTGGTGTAAAACAAAAAAATCGCTATTCATTTTTTACAATTGCTTACACACTAAAAGAGATACTTGAGGGACACTCAGTGAAACCATCAACTCATTTACATTTACATTTATCGTCAGACCAAGTCTGCAAAACTGCACGCACATTATCTGCTTTACACTCCGTTTGCAATTGTAAAACACACTTTTTGCAAAACACTAAACACAGTTCTCTACATTAGACACATCATTCAAAACTAACAGGTCTTGTGTTTCATCTGCCTAGAAGGCCAGCATCCCGGGAATGGCCTCTTCACTGTTGATGTTGAGACTGGTATTCTGCGGGTACTATTTAATGAAGCTGCCAGTTGAGGACTTGTGAGGCATCTGTTTTTCAAGCTAGACACTCTAATGTACTTGTCCTCTTGCTCAGTTGTGCACAGAGGCCTCCCACTCCTCTTTCTATTCTGGTTAGAGACAGTTTGCGCTGTTCTGTGAAGGGAGTAGTACACAGCGTTGTACGAGATCTTCAGATACTTGTCAATTTCTCACATGGAATAGCCTTCATCTCTCAGAACAAGAATAGACTGACAAGTTACAGAAGAAAGTGCTTTGTTTCTGTCCATTTTGAGCCTGTAATCAAACACACAAGTGCTGATGCTCCCGATACTCAACTAGTCTAAGAGGGCCAGTTTTATTGCTTCTTTTGTCAGAACAACAGTTTTCAGCTGTGTTAACATAACTGCAGAAGGGTTTTCTAATGATCAATTAGCCTTTTAAAATGATGAACTTGGATTAGAAAACACAATGTGCCATTGGAACACAAGAGTGATGGTTACTGATAATGGGCCACTGTACGCCTATGTAGATATTCCATGAAAAATCAGCCGTTTCCAGCTACAATAGCAATTTGCAACCTTAAATCTATACACTGTCTTTCTGATAAATTTGATGTTATTTTAATTGACAAAAAAATGGGCTTTTCTTTAAAAAACAAGGACATTTCTAAATGAGCCCAAACTTTTGAACGGTAGTGTACATGTATGTGTGAGTGCTATGACAAACTTCTGCCGTGGACTCCACTTCACGCTGAACGTGCAAAAGACACAAGATAGTTTTACATTTGTCACATCCGTGTGTAGTTGGCGTGTATAAGCTAATCATTTGATGGTTTATGTCTGGAGTTTGATGCAAAAACACACATTTGAGAAGAGTTCAAATAGTTTTGAATGAAGTGCCTGGTTTTTCAAGAGATTTGTGACGTTTTGCATGTTGTGTGCGTGTTTTGGGGTTTTGTGTGTAGAGTCCAGAGAAAAGGAGCCATCGTTTCAGAAATCATGTGTAAGTAATTGTCAGAAACTGTAATACTAAAAACAATGTTTTAAGTGATATATTAGATTGTCGGAAACTGAAAAATACAGGATATTCAAAATCTAATTTGATCTGTGCACGCACAAGGCTTTTCAGCATACGCTGCTTGACACCTGCTAGAGTACTGTACTTCAGTAACAGATGTACTCACATTGGATGGGTTTATCACTCTCTAAAAAATGCTGGGTTGCTTGGTTGACCCAAACAGCTGGCTTGCAAAATAATAATCTGAAGGCCAAACCCTAATAGGCCATGCCTCCTGACCTATAACCTATGGATTACATTAAGAAAGACCTAGCTGCTGGGTAAAAAAAAAATGATGGTTTGGTAAAACAATTTATGGTTAAATTTACCCATGTTTTGGTAATCCAAGCAACCCAACGTGTTGGGTTATTCATGCAACCCAACTGGCTGGGTTAAAATAACCCAGCATCTGTTCTGTCCAGTATTTACTCAAATTGGGCTGTTGTTTAACCCAGTATTTTTTTTGATTGTATGATTCAACCCTTCTCTCAAACAGCCTAATGCATACTCTTAGAGTAGGACCAATGGGTATATATCAAGATAAGGACCATTGAACAGATTCCCAGATGGCAGATTGCATGTTTGTCTTACATGAAAAACACACATTTACTTTAACAAGAACATTAACTGGGTGAACTTACTCTAATGTATGTATTAGGCTGTTTGAGTGAAGATTTGAATCCTAGTCATCCCATCCAATGTGATCTGTATTGAAGTACAGTAGATCGATAGAGCTCATACCCCTCTTGTTGGTGGAGAGACCATTTTGCAGGTTATACATTACAATGAGCCTGACAAACTTCTCTCTTCGATGAGAGTAGTAAGCACTTCCCCAGTGTTTCCCCAGGTCAAGTATGCAGACATTTACGCATCTCCAGTCAGAAAAGAACTTGCACTAACTTCATGTGGTCCTTCTGTAGCTCAGTTGGTAGAGCATGGTGCTTGTAACGCCAGGGTAGTGGGTTCGATCCCCGGGACCACCCATACGTAAAATGTATGCACACATGACTGTAAGTCGCTTTGGATAAAAAGCGTCTGCTAAATGGCATTTATTATTATTATTATTCATCCCCCTGGCGCATTTTCCGTCTGGTGCCCGCGTTGTTTCTGTATGTATGGAGCATAATGTACTCTATGTGTATTCCTTTATTCCCGTGGACATGAGAGGTACTAATTTCATAACCTTTATGATGTTATACTCAATTGGTCTTGTGTAGCTAACTACATTCTTCTATTAGCTCTGTAAAACATTGCTGATGGCGTCAAAGACTTATTAGCTTGTGTTGTATCTGTTGAAGCAGCCCTGGCCTTATGACCACGGCCTGTGTTTTCATATGGCCTCTTTAGCATAGCTCTGCTCTGCTTTGCCCCTTTGTGGAGCTTAATAGTTGCTGTTTCTTATATCATTCATATTTGTGATTTTGTCAATGCAACTTACTATTTTGAGTTTGTATTTTATTTTACCAGGTATATAGCAGTGTTATTACGTTACTACTTTGTAATATTGTTTAATTGCTATATCCTAATATTTGATTCTAATTACTGATAATTCCTCTTTATTCTGTACTTTCAGAAACCACACAAACAGTATTGAGCATGTCCAGTTCCAGGGTTGATGTTGGCTATCTTTCTGGCCCGAGATTGAGGACAGCTTTTGTACACTAGCAACATACCGTTTGAACATACACTAATTCGCAGTTTAAAAACAGCACGAAAAGACAGTCCTATCTATAATGGTTGACTATTTTATTAAACTATTGGTAGTGTTGAAAAACAAAAGCGAGATTTACTAGAGGAAAATAAAGCAGCAAGAAAAGACTAACAACTTATGAATATGTATAACCCATATTTACATATTCATGTTGTGATTGAACAACAACTGCAACCCCCCCACCCCCACCACAAAAGGCATATCATGGTAGGTCACCTGTCAAGTCAGTCAGTCAGTAATTTCTGAAGATGGTATGGTACTCCCCAAAGCATGGTGGAACACACAGGGGTGTGTCACAACCTAAACCCATGTACTTTCTCAACCTCCTCTGCTTTCTTCTCCTGTGGCAAGACAGGCAGACTTTGCAGTGCCTCCATGTGCGTTTCCCTTTGAGCAGCAGTTTGAGGGACTTCGGAGGGAAAAGCAATGAGGCGTATGGGATTGTCTGCAGCAGGATGGTCCCCAGTGGATGGCCGCCGAGGGGTGTGGTGCTCCACCAGCAGCTCTCTCATGAGTTTCTCATTGTGCTTTTCCATGATACTACACTTTTAGTGGTGGGGGGTGGGAATCCTGTTGTTGGAATACCTATGGGGGAGAGGGAGAGAGATTGGGGAGGATCAGGGAGTGGAAAGGATGATGAGGCAGTGGGTAGGTGGGTGAGATATTGTCTGTAATTGCATAATTGCCCTGTATGTGATTTGTTTGTGAACTGTATGCGAATTACAAAAACCTTGTTCAGTAATCATCTCACCTGGTAGCTGGCGGTGAACTATGTGGCCTTTGAGGACAGCAGTGTCGATCAGATTGAAAAAGATCTTCTTATACCACTTGGTAGTTTTCCTGAGCGCATTCCACAAAGCTGTTTACCATGTCCACCTTATCCACTGCCCCCATTTTGAGGTTATAATTAAGCACATAGAAAGATAAAACCAGACTATCTCCCATCAGCTGGTCCAAATCATCAAATCATATTTACATCAGCTGATATCTCAAAGTGCTGTACAGACACCCAGCCTAAAACCTCAAACAGCAAGCAATGCAGGTGTAGAAGCACGGTGGCTATGAAAAACTCCCTAGAAAGGTCAAAACCTAGGAAGAAACATGGAGAGGAACCAGGCTATGAGGGGTGGCCAGTTCTCTTCTGGCTGTGCCGGGTGGAGATTATAACAGAACATGGCCAAGATGTTCAATTGTTCATAAATGACCAGCATGGTCAAATAATAATAATCACAGTAGTTGTCGAGGGTGCAGCAAGTCAGCATCTCAGGAGTAAATGTCAGTGGGCTTTTCACAGTCGATCATTAAGAGTACCTCTACCGCTCCTTCTGTCTCTAGAGAGTTGAAAACAGCAGGTCTGGGACAGGTAGCACGTCCGGAGAACAGGTCAGGGTTCCATAGCTGCAGGCAGAACACTTGAAACTGGAGCAGCAGCATGGCCAGGTGGACTGGGGACAGCAAGGAGTCATCATGCCAGGTAGTCCTGAGGCATGGTCCTAGGGCTCAGGTCCTCCAAGAGAGAGAAAGAAAGAGAATTAGAGAGAGCATACTTCAATTCACACAGTACACCAGATAAGACAGGAGAAGTACTCCAGATATAACAGACTGACCCTAGCCCCCCTACACATAAACTACTGCAGCATAAATACTGGACGCTGAGACAGGAGGGGTCAGGAGACACTGTGGCCCCATCCGATGATACCCCCGGACAGGGCCAAACAGGAAGGATATAACCCCACCCACTTTACCAAAGCACAGCCCCACACCACTAGAGGGATATCTTCAGCCACCATCTTACCATCCTGAGACAAGGCTGAGTATAGTCCACAAACATCTCCTCCACGGCACAACCCAAGGGGGGGGGGGCGGCGCCAACCCAGACAGGAAGATCACGTCAGTGAATCAACCCACTCAAGTGACGCAACCCTCCTAGGGACAGCATGAAAGAGCGCCAGTAAGCAAGTGACTCAGCCCCTGTAATAGGGTTAGAGGCAGAGAATCCCAGTGGGGAGGGGGAAACCGGCCAGGCAGAGACAGCAAGGGCGGTTCGTTGCTCCAGAGCCTTTCCGTTCACCTTCACACTCCTGGGCCAGACTACATTCAATCATATGACCCACTGAAGAGATGAGTCTGCGTCTCTCACATGGGTAGGCAGACCATTCCATAAAAATAGAGCTCTATAGGAGAAAGCCCTGCCTCCAGCTGTTTGCTTAGAAATTCTAGGGACAATTAGGAGGCCTGCGTCTTGTGACCGTAGCGTACGTGTAGGTATGTACGGCAGGACCAAATCAGAGAGATAGGTAGGAGCAAGCCCATGTAATGCTTTGTAGGTTAGCAGTAAAACCTTGAAATCAGCCCTTGCCTTAACAGGAAGCCAGTGTAGGGAGGCTAGCACTGGAGTAATATGATCAATTTTTGGGGTTCTAGTCAGGATTCCAGCAGCCGTATTTAGCACTAACTGAAGTTTATTTAGTGCTATATCCACCTTCCCTGTGACAAACATGGTTGCTGAATAGGCAGTGTTGAGGACGTCTCATTTGTCATGCCACTTTGCTGCCAGCTGTTTACCTTCTCCTTGAACTCCATCTCCCCCTCTGCATCTTCCTGTTTCCGAATGCTCCCCTTCCTGTTCGACCAGACGGCGCCACAGGCCCCTGTGCGGTTGGAGAGCAGAGGCTGAAAGAGTTTGGGACTAAGGCTGTTGCGGTGACCATATTACCACCACACCGGCAGACATGACTCATGACCGCAGCAAACTTCCACGTGACCATTGAGTTACGGTAATATCCTCTTATGCTGCCTGGACATGCTTTGGTAGTACCCAACTCACTAACGAACATCAGGTCCCGATGGTTTGGTACTCAGGGCTCTGTTGTCCCTCTAACTACTCTGACATCAATGCAAATACATTGAAAATCACATGAAACACATCATTAAAACAGTATCTGCTTGTAAAACTCACCTCCCTGTGATGATCAATTTGAAGAAAGTTCAACAAACAGCAGGTTGAAACTGAATGTTAAACATGGTCGTTGTGGATGTTGTTTCAAAGCTTAACCCAACGAAATGGACAGTGCTTTCTAAGGTGATGATTCATTCAAAAACATCTGTACGGATAGTAGAGTTTATGAATACACTTACGTTTATGAGCCCAAGCCATTGTACAATACAGCCTTACTCATGGCAGAAACACATCAAACAAATCTGATTTAAGATGTATTTTGTACATAATTGGTCTATACTATAAAATTACTAAAGAAATTTGAGCAAATCGTCTGAGTGTGAACTGTATAATTATGCATACTGGGTGGAATGGTTACCTTATGCTATCCTCCAACATATAGCCCTTGGCAATGCTGTTGGTTCATTGATTGTGGCTTACAGTTAGCCTACAATTATAGTGAATTAGTATATGATTTTGAATAGCCTAGTAATAGAGATGTATTAATATATATATATATATATATATATATAGTGAAGGAAAAAAGTATTTGATCCCCAGCTGATTTTGCACGTTTTCCTACTAATAAAGAAATGATCAGTCTGTCATGTTAATGGTGGTTTATTTGAACATTGAGAGACAGAAAAACAAAACAAAAATCCAGAAAAACAGTGTCAAAAATGTTATAAATTGATTTGCATTTTAATGAGGGAAATAAGTATTTGACCCCTCTGCAAAAGATGACTTGGTACTTTGTGACAAAACCCTTGTTGGCGATCACAGAGTTCAGATGTATCTTGTAGTCGGCCACCAGGTTTGCACACATCTCAGGAGGGATTCTGTTCCACTCCTATTCGCAGAACTTCTCCAAGTCATTAAAGTTTTTAAGCTGACGTTTGTCAACTCGAACCTTCAGCTCAATCCACAGATTTTCTACGGGTTTAAGGTCTGGAACTGGCTAGACCACTCCAGGACCTTAATGTGCTTCTTCTTGAGCCACTCCTTTGTTGCCTTGGCCGTGTGTTTTGGGTCATTGTCATGCTGGAATACCCATCCACGGCCCATTTTCAATGCCCTGGCTGAGGGAAGGAGGTTCTCACCCCAGATTTAACGGTACATGGCCCCGTCCATCGTCCATTTGATGCGGTGAAGTTGTCCTGTCCCCAAGTGGTCCTTCTGTAGCTCAGTTGGTAGAGCATGGCGCTTGTAACGCCAGGGTAGTGGGTTCGATCCCCGGGACCACCCATATGTAGAATGTATGCACACATGACTGTAAGTCGCTTTGGATAAAAGCGTCTGATAAATGGCATATATAAGAACACCCCCAAAGCATAATGTTTCCACCTCCATGTTTGACGGTGGGGATGGTGTTCTTGGGGTCATAGGCAGAAATTCTCCTCCTCCAAACACGGAGAGTTGAGTTGATGCCAAAGAGCTCCATTTTGGTCTCATCTTACCACAACACTTTCACCCAGTTGTCCTCTGAATCATTCAGATGTTCATTGGCAAACATCCGACGGGCATGTACAGTGGGGCAAAAAAAGTATTTAGTCAGCCACCAATTGTGCAAGTTCTCCCACTTAAAAAGATGAGAGAGGCCTGTAATTTTCATCATAGGTACACTTCAACTATGACAGACAAAAGAAAATGCATGGAGGAATGGGCCAAAATACCAGCAACAGTGTGTGAAAATCTTGTGAAGACTTACAGAAAACGTTTGACCTCTGTCATTGCCAACAAAGGGTATATAACAAAGTATTGAGAAACTTTTGTTATTGACCAAATAATTATTTCCCACCATAATTTTCAAATAAATTCATAAAAAAGTCCTACAATGTGATTTTATGGATGTGTTTTTCTTATTTTGTCTGTCATATTTGAAGTGTACCTATGATGACAATTACAGGCCTCTCTCATCTCTTTAAGTGGGAGAAGTTGCACAATTGGTGGCTGACTAAATACTTTTTTGCCCCACTGTATATGTGCTTCCTTGAGCAGGGGGACCTTGCGGGCGCTGCAGGATTTCAGTCTTTCACGGCGTAGTGTTTTACCAATTGTTTTCTTTGTGACTGTGGTCCCAGCTGCCTTGAAATCATTGACAAGATCCTCCCGTGTAGTTCTGGGCTGATTCCTCACCGTTTTCATGATCATTGCAACTCCAAGAGGTGAGATCTTGCATGGAGCCCCAGGCCGAGGGAGATTGACAGTTATTTTGTGTTTCTTCCACTTGCGAATAACCGCACCAACTGTTGCCACCTTCTCACCAAGCTGCTTGGCGATGGTCTTGTAGCCCATTCCAACCTTTTGTAGGTCTACAATCTTGTCCCTGACATCCTTGGAGAGCTCTTTGGTCTTGGCCATGGTGGAGAGTTTGGAATCTGATTGATTGCTTCTGTGGACAGGTGTCTTTTATACAGGTAATAAACTGAGATTAGGAGCACTCCCTTTAAAAGTGTGCTCCTAATCTCAGCTCGTTACCTGGGAGCCAGAAATCTTTCTGATTGAGAGGGGGTCAAATACTTATTTCCCTCTTTAAAATGTAAATACATTTTTTCTGGATTCTTTTGTTGTTCTGTCTCTCTCATAAACCTACCATTAAAATTATAGACTGATCATTTCTTTATCAGTGGGCAAATGTACAAAATCAGCAGGGGATCAAATACTTTGTATACTGTATATATTCACTGCTCAAAAAAATAAAGGGAACACTAAAATAACACATGCTAGGTCTGAATGAATGAAATATACTTATTAAATACTTTTTTCGTTACATAGTTGAATGTGCTGACAACAAAATCACACAAAAATTATCAATGGAAATCAAATTTATCAACCCATGGAGGTCTGGATTTGGAATCACACTCAAAATTAAAGTGGAAAACCACACTACAGGCTGATCCAACTTTGATGTAATGTCCTTAAAACAAGTCAAAATGTGGCTCAGTAGTGTGTGTGGCCTCCATGTGCCTGTATGACCTCCCTACAATGCCTGGGCATGCTCCTGGTGAGGTGGCAGATGGTCTCCTGAGGGATCTCCTCCCAGACCCGGACTAAAGCATCCACCAACTCCTGGACACTCTGTGGTGCAATGCGGCATTGGTGGATGGAGCGAGACATGATGTCCCAGATGTGCTCAATTGGATTCAGGTGCTGACACACTCCAGCCACATGAGGTCTAGCATTGTCCTGCATTAGGAGGAACCCAGGGCCAACTGCACCAGCATATGGTCTCACAAGGGGTCTGAGGATCTCATCTCGGTACCTAATGGCAGTCAAGCTACCTCTGGCGAGCAAATGGAGGGCTGTGCGGCCCCCCAAAGAAATGCCACCCCACACCATGACTGACCCACCGCCAAACCGATCATGCTGGAGGATGTTGCAGGCAGCAGAACGTTCTCCACGGCGTCTCCAGACTCTGTCATGTCTGTCACATATGCTCAGTGTGAACCTGCTTTCATCTGTGAAGAGCACATTGTGCCAGTTGCGAATTTGCCAATCTTGGTGTTATCTGTCAAATGCCAAACGTCCTGCACAGTGTTGGGCTTTACGCACAACCCCCACCTGTGGACGTCGGGCCCTCATACCACCCTCATGGAGTCTGTTTCTGACCGTTTGAGCAGACACATGCACATTTGTGGCCTGCTGGAGGTCATTTTGCAGGGCTCTGGCAGTGCTCCTCCTGCTCCTACTTGCACAAAGGTGGAGGTAGCGGTCCCGCTGCTGGGTTGTTGCCCTCCTACGGCCCTCTCCACGTCTCCTGATGTACTGGCCTGTCTCCAGGTAGTGCCTCCATGCTCTGGACACTCTGCTGACAGACACAGCAAACCTTCTTGCCACAGCTCGCATTGATGTGTCATCCTGGATGAGCTGCACTACCTGAGCCACTGTGGGTTGTAGACTCCGTCTCATGCTACCACTAGAGTGAAAGCACTGCCAGCATTAAAAAGTGACCAAAACATCAGCCAGGAAGCATAGGAACTGAGAAGTCGTCTGTGGTCACCACCTGCAGAACCACTCCTTTATTGGGGGTGTCTTGCTAATTGCCTATAATTTCAACCTGTTGTCTATTCCATTTGCACAACAGCATTTGAAATTTATTGTCAATCAGTGTTGCTTCCTAAGTGGACAGTTTGATTTCACAGAAGTGTGATTGACTTGGAGTTATATTGTGTTGTTTAAGTGTTCCCTTTATTTTTTTCAGCAGTGCCTTGCAGTGCCTTGCGAAAGTACTGCCTCATCATCCTCTCTATTTCAGGCTTCAAACATAAAGATATAAAACTTTATTTTTTTGTGAAGAATCAACAACATGTGGGACACAATCATGAAGAGAACGACATTTATTGGATATTTCAAACTTTTTTAACAAATCAAAAACTGAAAAATTGGGTGTGCAAAATTATTCAGCCCCTTTACTTTCAGTGCAGCAAACTCTCTCCAGAAGTTCAGTGAGGATCTCTGAATGATCCAATGTTGACCTAAATGACTAATGATGATAAATACAATCCACCTGTGTGTAATCAAGTCTCCGTATAAATGCACCTGCACTGTGATAGTCTCAGAGGTCCGTTAAAAGCGCAGAGAGCATCATGAAGAACAAGGAACACACCAGGCAGGTCCGTGATACTGTTGTGAAGAAGTTTAAAGCTGGATTTGGATACAAAAAGATTTCCCAAGCTTTAAATATCCCAAGGAGCACTGTGCAAGCGATAATATTGAAATGGAAGGAGTATCAGACCACTGCAAATCTACCAAGACCTGGCCGTCCCTCTTTCAGCTCCTACAAGGAGAAGACTGATCAGAGATGCAGCCAAGAGGCCCATGATCACTCTGGATGAACTGCAGAGATCTACAGCTGAGGTGGTGGGAGACTCTGTCCATAGGACAACAATCAGTCATATATATTGCACAAATCTGGCAAGAAGAAAGCCATTTCTTAAAGATATCCATAATAAGTGTCGTTTAAAGTTTGCCACAAGCCACCTGGGAGACACACCAAACCTGTGGAAGAAGGTGCTCTGGTCAGATGAAACCAAAATTAAACTTTTTGGCAACAATGCAAAATGTTATGTTTGGCATAAAAGCAACACAGCTCATCACCCTGAACACACCATCCCCACTGTCAAACATGGTGGTGGCAGCATCATGGTTTGGGCCTGCTTTTCTTCAGCAGGGACAGGGAAGATGGTTAAAATTGAAGGGAAGATGGATGGAGCCAAATACAGGACCATTCTGGAAGAAAACCTGATGGAGTCTGCAAAAGACCTGAGACTGGGACGGAGATTTGTCTTCCAACAAGACAATGATCCAAAACATAAAGCAAAATCTACAATGGAATGGTTAAAAAATAAACATATCCAGGTGTTAGAATGGCCAAGTCAAAGTCCAGACCTGAATCCAATCGAGAATCTGTGGAAAGAACTGAAAACTGCTGTTCACAAATGCTCTCCATCCAACCTCACTGAGCTCGAGCTGTTTTGCAAGGAGGAATGGGAAAAAATGTCAGTCTCACGATGTGCAAAACTGATAGAGACATACCCCAAGCGACTTACAGCTGTAATCGCAGCAAAAGGTGGCGCTACAAAGTATTAACAACCTCTTGATGCTAGCCATCCGGGATCGTGACTACGGCTCCAGCTCATTACCATAACGCAAAATGCAAAAAAATATTCTTAGAAATATTTAACCTCCACACATTAACAAGTCCAATAGCTCAAATGAAAGATAAACACCTTGTTCATCTACCCAGCGAGTCAGATTTCTAAAATGTTTTATGGCGAAAACACACCACATATTTATATTAGACCACCACCGAAACAAAAGACGAGAGGCAGCCATTTTGTCCCAGAAAATATAAAATTATAAAAGCAGGATTAAAAAATAAATCAAAACCTTTCTTCATCAGATGACAGTAATAGTACAACACAATACATTTTGTTTCAATAATATGCCATTTATATCCATAAATCTCTGTTTACAATGACGACATTTTCAAAAAATGCTACTCAAATGTCCGGAGAAATGATGATAGCTCCGACAGATAACGTCAGATAACAAGCAATAAACATGACTAAATATACATGTTCTACATATAGTTACAAAGATACACTTCTTCTTAATGCAACCGCTGTGTTACATTTATTTTTAACGAATTCGTTCACTAGGCTATACTATGAGACGGCGCTCAGATATTAGCAGTATGTCTCCTCTACGTTTGGAGTCCACAGAAACCCAAAATAACCACATAAATATTCCCTTACCTTTGATGTTCTTCGATCAGAAGACGTAGAAGGAGTCATACTTACCCAATACATTATTTGGTTTCAAGTTATGTGTCTCTGTATTAGCATATGCTAACAGCTTCAGCTGAAATGCACCCAAAATTACTTCTGGTCCCGCACTCTTGCGCATCAAAACGTCAAAATTACATATTATATGTCGAATAAACTGGTCAAACTAAGTGCAGAATCAAGCTTTATTATGTTTTTAACGTGTAAAACAATGATCAGCGCGAACAGACAAACCGACATCAATTGGTGTTTTTTTGGAAAAGAAAGCTCCCCAAATCGGCCGTGCGCAATAGAGTGCATGTATTTTCGAGTGACCCGAACGTTTTAGCCCGCCAAAGGATGAGGGCGCACGAGATTCTCACAATGAACGTGCCATTTGAAAGCAGACATCGCGCTGAACACATACAAACTGTTCCCAGATCGGTAGCTGCTTGGGAAGGGTGGGGGCGATGACGTCAAAGTTGTCCCAACTTTTCTGTTGCCAAGAGAGAGTTTGGGAGAATGGCTGCCCTGAGAGTTCTGCTTTACATACAGACATAATTTCAACGGTTTTAGAAACTTTAGAGTGTTTTCTATTCAATAATAATTATTATATGCATATATTAGCAATTTTGGGAAAAAATATTTTCAGTTTACTATGGGCACGCACTTCCTCCAAAGGGGGCAGTAATTCAGCCCCAGCTCCAAGAGGTTAATTAAGGGGGCTGAATAATTTTGCACGCCCAATTTTTGTTAAAAAAGTTTGAAATTCCCAATAAATGTCGTTCCACTTCATGATTGTGTCCCACTTGTTGTTGATTCTTCATAAACAAATACAGTTTTATATCTTTATGTTTGAAGCCTGAAATGTGGCAAAAGGTCGCAAAGTTCAAGGGGGCCGAATACTTTCGCAAGGCACTGTGTATATAGATAGATATATATATATATATATATATATATATATATCTATCATTGGGTAACACATTACCTTTAGCTATACAGAATATCTCACCACCATGCGTTTCCATCTCCTTCTCTCTTTCCTTCATTCCCTTCTCAAGCACTCAGAGCAGCTGTCAACAGTTTAGTGAAATATGTTTCGTTGCGAAAACATGTTACTTATTGATGTTCCCTAACAGATTTCACGTGGTTTCCCAAATTAAACACTGGGTAGCTGCATGTTGGAGAGCCCATGGAAAACAGCGTTTTTTAATGAAAATCACTGTTGCCCAGCGAGAGAATTCTCCTCAAACAGTTGTTGATGCCTGGTGTGAAATAAGTATTCTTATATTTATTACTCAGCAGCTCATATTAAGCACATGACCAGCGAGAAAGCACACAGCCTCCATTCACTGGGCGGTAGATGACATGTAGATGACATGTAGATGACATGTATTTTTCTCCCCTGGCCCTGTTCCTTCACATTAGATTTTTTTAATGTTTAAATGTAACCTTTATTCAACTCGGCAAGTCAGTTACGAAATTCTTATTTACAGTGACGGCCTACTGGGGAACAGTGGGTAAACTGCCTTGTTCAGGGGCAGAACAACAGATTTTTACCTTGTCAGCTCGGGGAGTCACATTTACATTTAAGTAATTTAGCAGACGCTCTTATCCAGAGCGACTTACAAATTGGTGCATCCACCACCTTTCGGTTACTGGCCCAACACCCTCACCACTAGGCTACCTGCCGCCCCATGGGCCATTCTAAATTGAAACCGACTTTTTAAAAATGTAGATGTTCCAAAGGTGCGCGTCAGCGACTGGAGATGCTAAACGTGTTCATGTTAATTAACAGTACGTTACCTTGAGACCCGCAGTCTTTTTTCATGACAATAACTGGCTGACAAAATGTCATGACCACCTATGTGACCACCTATGCTCCAACATTCCCTTAGGGAGTTCTTCTTTACTTTTCCCACGAGAAGGACTGTCACCAGGAAGGTATGCATTTTACTAATTGTGGTTGTCACCCATTTAGCAAGTTTCCCCCTCACTCCTGGCTCTCTTTTCTCCTGCAGCTTTAAGCCATAGCAATTGGTCTCCTCCAATATGTCTCCCACCAGCTCCTCTGTCAGAAACAGCTTGAAACACTCTGCCTCAGAGGGAGATGGCAAGGGGCTTTGCACTCCAGACTTAGACTCATCAAAATAAACAGCAGGGCCAGGAGGAGCGGAATGGCTGGCTGGTTTCCAGCTACCACAGACCTCCAGTACTTCCTCCAAAGTCCGGTCAGCCTCCATCACCACCAGCATCTTCAGAGGGACCTGAGTTTTCATCGGTGGGCAAGAGGTACGCAGATTCTGGGTTCTCAATCGCCACAAGGTTGAGGAGCAGTCAGAATCTGATTCCTGACTTTCATACTCAGACTCATTGTCAGAATTGACAAAAATCTCCAGAATTTCTGCATTTGTGAGTTGTCTTGTTTCGAAAGACATTGCTAATGATACAGCTTATCCCAGTTGCTAAATACATAAACAACAACATTAATTGGCTCAAAGTGAGTGTCAGAGGTTACGTGATTGACTGCCGGCATGTGCCACTTGTATCAATAAATCATTATCCCAAAATGGTTTGTATGGTAATTATTTATTTATATGCTGTTTTATCCACACTTTCAAGTACTGGTGACATATCATGTATTCCAATTCTTGCATAGATTCTAATGGACACATATGTGGAAAATACTTTTTAGAAGATTGTACTGATTATGATGAGCTAATGCTAAGCTAATTGCCAGCTATGTGCAGAGCCATGTTTGTGGCATCATACAATGCATTCTGGGTGTCGCGTAAATGTCTGTCAAAAAATATCTAGTTAACAGAAGAAAGGAAGACAAAATAAGGACAAAAGAAGGACAGAAGAAAAAGGAAAAGAAAGAGGACAACAAAGTGAAACAGTCAGCACTTCTATTGCAACTTCGTATTTCGTCGTCCTAACGTAGTCTACACTGCTATCTGCCCAGCAGCTAGCCAGCTAGCAAACGTCCACCGTCTACCGAATAGCATCACTGTAGAAACTATTACACTCAACTGAACGACTTGATTAGTGTAGTGTTAGCTAGCTACATAGTTGTCTTTGCTGTCTTCGTATCCAAGATAATTGTGTAGTTTAGAGCGTGTAGTCTTAGAGTGATTATCTTAATTTACCGAGGTTAGCTAGCCAGCTATTTGTCGTCCTTAACGTAGGAGACACTGCTAGCTAGCCAACAGCTAGCCAACGTCTACTGAATAGAACTTCCGCACTCAACAACCCGGTCGCATTCCGCTTCGCTCCACAGGTAGTATCACATTTTCATTTCATTTCATTACAGCACAACGGTTTGATTTGTTTGATCGTAGCTAGCTAGCTAGCTACATAGCCGTCTGTGTATCAAAGATAATTGTGTAGTCTAGAGCGATTTTCTAGGTTAGCTAGCCAGCTATTGTCGTTCTTTTAACGCAACGTTAATCAACACTGCTAGCTAGCCAGCTAGCCCCCGAATAGCAGCACTGTAAAACTATTACACTCAACGGAACGACTCAACAACGCAGCCACTGCCAGCTAGCCTAAAAGTCAACAACGCAGCCACTGCCAGCTAGCCTACTTCAGCAGTACTGTATCATTTTAATCATTTTAGTCAATAAGATTAACTTTCTGAACATTCGAGACGTGTAGTCCACTTGTCATTCCAATCTCCTTGCATTAGCGTAGCCTCTTCTGTAGCCTGTCAACTATGTGTCTGTCTATCCCTGTTCTCTCCTCTCTGCACAGACCATACAAACGCTCCACACCGCGTGGCCGCGGCCACCCTAATCTGGTGGTCCCAGCGCGCACGACCCACGTGGAGTTCCAGGTCTCCGGTAGCCTCTGGAACTGCCGATCTGCGGCCAACAAGGCAGAGTTCATCTCAGCCTATGCCTCCCTCCAGTCCCTCGACTTCTTGGCACTGACGGAAACATGGATCACCACAGATAACACTCCTACTGCTGAGAACACTGCTACTCCTACTGCTCTCTCTTCGTCCGCCCACGTGTTCTCGCACACCCCGAGAGCTTCTGGTCAGCGGGGTGGTGGCACCGGGATCCTCATCTCTCCCAAGTGGTCATTCTCTCTTTCTCCCCTTACCCATCTGTCTATCGCCTCCTTTGAATTCCATGCTGTCACAGTTACCAGCCCTTTCAAGCTTAACATCCTTATCATTTATCGCCCTCCAGGTCCCCTCGGAGAGTTCATCAATGAGCTTGATGCCTTGATAAGCTCCTTTCCTGAGGACGGCTCACCTCTCACAGTTCTGGGCGACTTTAACCTCCCCACGTCTACCTTTGACTCATTCCTCTCTGCCTCCTTCTTTCCACTCCTCTCCTCTTTTGACCTCACCCTCTCACCTTCCACCCTACTCACAAGGCAGGCAATACGCTCGACCTCATCTTTACTAGATGCTGTTCTTCCACTAACCTCATTGCAACTCCTCCAAGTCTCCGACCACTACCTTGTATCCTTTTCCCTCTCGCTCTCATCCAACACTTCCCACACTGCCCCTACTCGGATGGTATCGCGCCGTCCCAACCTTCGCTCTCTCTCTCCCCCGCTACTCTCTCCTCTTCCATCCTATCATCTCTTCCCTCTGCTCAAACCTTCTCCAACCTATCTCCTGATTCTGCCTCCTCAACCCTCCTCTCCTCCCTTTCTGCATCCTTTGACTCTCTATGTCCCCTATCCTCCAGGCCGGCTCGGTCCTCCCTCCCGCTCCGTGGCTCGACGACTCATTGCGAGCTCACAGAACAGGGCTCCGGGCAGCCGGCGGAAATGGAGGAAAATTCGCCTCCCTGCGGACCTGGCATCCTTTCCCCTCCTCTCTACATTTTCCTCCTCTGTCTCTGCTGCTAAAGCCACTTTCTACCACTCTAAATTCCAAGCATCTGCCTCTAACCCTAGGAAGCTCTTTGCCACCTTCTCCTCCCTCCTGAATCCTCCTCCCCCCCCCTCCTCTCTCTGCAGATGACTTCGTCAACCATTTTGAAAAGAAGGTCGACGACATCCGATCCTCGTTTGCTAAGTCAAACGACACCGCTGGTTCTGCTCACACTGCCCTACCCTGTGCTCTGACCTCTTTCTCCCCTCTCTCTCCAGATGAAATCTTGCGTCTTGTGATGGCCGGCCGCCCAACAACCTGCCCGCTTGACCCTATCCCCTCTCTTCTCCAGACCATTTCCGGAGACCTTCTCCCTTACCTCACCTCGCTCATCAACTCATCCCTGACCGCTGGCTACGTCCCTTCCGTCTTCAAGAGAGCGAGAGTTGCACCCCTTCTGAAAAAACCTACACTCGATCCCTCCGATGTCAACAACTACAGACCAGTATCCCTTCTTTCTTTTCTCTCAAACTCTTGAACGTGCCGTCCTTGGCCAGCTCTCCCGCTATCTCTCTCAGAATGACCTTCTTGATCCAAATCAGTCAGGTTTCAAGACTAGTCATTCAACTGAGACTGCTTTTCTCTGTATCACGGAGGCGCTCCGCACTGCTAAAGTTAACTGTCTCTCCTCTGCTCTCATCCTTCTAGACCTATCGGCTGCCTTCGATACTGTGAACCATCAGATCCTCCTCTCCACCCTCTCCGAGTTGGGCATCTCCGGCGCGGCCCACGCTTGGATTGCATCCTACCTGACAGGTCGCTCCTACCAGGTGGCGTGGCGAGAATCTGTCTCCTCACCACGCGCTCTCACCACTGGTGTCCCCCAGGGCTCTGTTCTAGGCCCTCTCCTATTCTCGCTATACACCAAGTCACTTGGCTCTGTCATAACTTCACATGGTCTCTCCTATCATTGCTATGCAGACGACACACAATTAATCTTCTCCTTTCCCCCTTCTGATGACCAGGTGGCGAATCGCATCTCTGCATGTCTGGCAGACATATCAGTGTGGATGACGGATCACCACCTCAAGCTGAACCTCGGTAAGACGGAGCTGCTCTTCCTCCCGGGAAGGACTGCCCGTTCCATGATCTCGCCATCACAGTTGACAACTCCATTGTGTCCTCCTCCCAGAGCGCTAAGAACCTTGGCGTGATCCTGGACAACACCCTGTCCGTTCTCAACTAACATCAAGGCGGTGGCCCGTTCCTGTAGGTTCATGCTCTACAACATCCGCAGAGTACGACCCTGCCTCACACAGGAAGCGGCGCAGGTCCTAATCCAGGCACTTGTAATATATAATAATAATATAATAATAATAGTCATCTCCCGTCTGGATTACTGCAACTCGCTGTTGGCTGGGCTCCCTGCCTGTGCCATTAAACCCCTACAACTCATCCAGCCCGTCTGGTGTTCAACCTTCCCAAGTTCTCTCACGTCACCCCACTCCTCCTCTCTCTCCACTGGCTTCCAGTTGAAGCTCGCATCCGCTACAAGACCATGGTGCTTGCCTACGGAGCTGTGAGGGGAACGGCACCTCAGTACCTCCAGGCTCTGATCAGGCCCTACACCCAAACAAGGGCACTGCGTTCATCCACCTCTGGCCTGCTCGCCTCCCTACCACTGAGGAAGTACAGTTCCCGCTCAGCCCAGTCAAAACTGTTCGCTGCTCTGGCCCCCCAATGGTGGAACAAACTCCCTCACGACGCCAGGACAGCGGAGTCAATCACCACCTTCCAGAGACACCTGAAACCCCACCTCTTTAAGGAATACCTAGGATAGGATAAAGTAATCCTTCTCACCCCCCCCGCACTATAGTAAAGTGGCTGTTCCACTGGATGTCATAAGGTGAATGCACCAATTTGTAAGTCGCTCTGGATAAGAGCGTCTGCTAAATGACTTAAATGTAAATGTAAATGTATGTCAGACCAAAGATGTTATAACAAAACGAGGTGAAGGGATGGTTCACTCGTCTTTTGCGTTAATAACTTTTCGAAGTGAATGATGGTAGATGCCCCCCCCTCTTCAACATTCCAATGTTTGTGTGCATCACTTGTAATCTTTGGTTGATGTGAAAAAGCATACATGGCAGTGCACACAAACTACCCACCGCCGGATTACTTTAGACTTTTAGAAAGTGTTTTCCTTGATTATTTTGAACACTGATGAGCTCACCTGCGATGTGATGAATTGTAAGGGACTGTACATAATATGTAAATACATGGTGAAAATCAGATCTCTCTGAAATGAAAAATGGATGGCTCTCCCTTCAGTAAAATATATTTTTGCCCAACCTTCCCTGAATACTTGAAAAAACATCCCCTATTCCTAAAATAATAATTTAAGCATAAAGTGGTTCGCTGATAAAATAGAAGATACCATCTACCCTCACTAATAGGACAGACTGGAGCATTAGATATGCAGTTTTAGAAACTGTTCTTTGTTTTTCGGTTGTGGATTTGCAGACCACCACTGACGTGCAAAAAGATAGCCGTTATAATAAAAGCACTGCATGAATATATCATATTTTTTGCTGTCCGAGACAAAATAGCCTTTTTGAAACGCATTTAATGTAATCCTATGTCATTTTACATGACTGGAGACAAACAGAATCTCGTTTTATATGACAACAGAGCATGAGAAAGAATGAGCGTATCTGGTCGAAGTATTTTGTTTTTTTTCATGTATTTGGTCAGGCCAGGGTGTGACATGGGTTTTTGTATGTGGTGTGTAGCTTAGTGGGATTGTAGCTTAGTGGGGTGTTCTAGGAAAGTCTATGGCTGTCTGAAGTGGTTCTCAATCAGAGGCAGGTGTTTATCGTTGTCTCTGATTGGGAACCATATTTAGGCAGCCATATTCTTTGGTTGTATTGTGGGTGATTGTCCTGAGTGTCTTGATGGCCTTGTTAGATGTTAGTTGACACATGTATAGGCTGTTTTGGTTTTTGTTTCGTTTATTGTTTTGTAGTGTTCGTGTTTAGTCGTGTTTTACGTTTGTTTAAATAAACATGGATCGAAATCGACACGCTGCAGTTTGGTCCGACTCTCCTTCACCATTAGAAAACCGTAACAGTATCCTCCAGCACCAGAGACATTTCGATTTCTATACAGGCTGTTACTATAAAAGAGCCTAGTCTAGGTTTGGAACAGTGCTAAAGTTGTCTATCAATTGTAAATATTGAGCACAACAGAACCAGTTACAACTGAACTATGTGATCATCAATGATTTAGAGAAAAAGCCATTCATCTTTTAACACAGCAGCCACATATCATTATGTTTTTAGTCTTTTGTTTTCAGTTGGGAAACTATCGCTTTCTAATTATTATATTTTTTCCCATGATATTGTTGTTACAAAACAGATTTGTGTGAGTGTGAATAGGGCATGGGAATATTAGAGCATCTTCGAGGCTAAACTGACAAACTAGGGATGCCTAGCTCAACACATGATCCACAAACCAAAGACTGGCCAAACTCGTGTTTCTAAAAGTGAATTCAATGGCACGGTAGAATGACTGGGTAGCCTAATTAGGCATTTTCAGTTTCATTATTATTTAATTCTGAATAATTATTAAATACAATTGGATTCATCCTTAATGCTGAATGTATAGGCATATTGTTGAAGTGCTGTTGTTGATGTGTTGTTCAACTACTGAGTGCTCCTGCCAGCCTGTAGTGTGTCACATATGCTTCACAGTTGATTTCTTAAATGACAGGCTATAGCCTTGAAATAATAATAATATAGCCTAAATAATGAATTTATATTCCTTCTAAGGCTACCTGGCTTGCTCATGGCTGATTTAAAGTTAGTATGTTGTTTAATAGCCTGTTAAAATGTCGAAAGTCAATTGATATTGACAGAATCATTACATCCCAAGCAAAATATATATTTTAAACATTCTTGTCCTCGGCTATAGAAGGTAGCCTCTGAATGTCATAGAGACAAAGCAAATATGTCCCATGTGCATTGAATTGACGTCTTTCTCCAGCATTTTACAGATTGTTTCTAGCATTGCGAACTAAAGCGCACATATATATTGCTTCATATAATAAGAACTATATAGTTTTTTGATCCTAATTTAACAAAGGGTAGGCCTGTGCTTTCAGCTATTTTCTTTCACAAAAGCCACAATACCCTCACATACCCCTCAATTCGAGCCCTGGTTTTAACTTAACACACCAAGCTCTTCACTGACACTGAGATATTTAAGTGGTGGTGACTGAAGAGATTGGCTGACAGAATCTGTGGATAGTAGACAATAAATCTGTCTGTCAAACAGGTAGGGAGGGCTACCTCGTATTTCTTGAATAGGAAGAAATAGGCTCCAACACAAAGCCCTCTTGTTGTTAGTAAGATTAAGTGAAATTGAAATGAACTGCTTAAATGAATGAGGTATTCTCGAATTAGCCTACTTCCAGTACCCGTGTGCGCTCTCCATCTCTGCAGCGGCCGCTCTATATTAATGAAAGTAAATTACTTGAATATGGCTTATGGGAGGTCAATAACTATGATTAATAGCTTCATTATGGCAATGAAATACATTGTTTTCATTCAAATCAATTACAGTAATAGCAAGTTTACCACCGGTCCTCCTTCTCATCTTCACGTTCTCCCTCGCAAGCTGAACAGGTCATCACTAGGTCTAGTCCGGGAGAACAGATATTGCTTTTTTTTTTCAACAGTGACTACCTTCAAGTAGTTTTCAGTTCAGATAGGGCATTGTGTATTGGCATAGCAGATGGGTGTAAGCATCTGCCCGCTGGTGCAAAAGCCTACCCCATACCTAAACCCTTACCATAACCATTTGGAGTTAATGCCCTAACCTCAAGATTTCCGAGTTAATGCCTAAACTCAACCCTAACCTTTCAAATGTAGAGGACCTCTTCAGGATCGGATCCCTTTTATTCAGTTTCCACCCTATATGAAATACCCAAATCTAACTGTCTGTAGCTCAGTACCTAAAGCCAGGATATGCATATTCTTGATACTATTTGAAAGGAAACACTTTGGAGTTTGTGAAAATGTGAAATTAATGTAGGAGAATATAGCACATTATATCTGGTCAAATCTAATGCATTTTCCCCAAAAAATCTCAATCATCTCTGAAATGCAAGAGAAAGGCCATACATTGAGAACATATTCTAGGTTTAATTTAGTTTTTGTCCACAAGATGGAAGCAGTGTGTGTGCAAAGTTTCAGACTGATCCTGGGAATAATTACTACACATTATTTTGTATCAAGTCTGGCAGGAGTTTTCCCAAATGTGCTGAATTGGTCAATTGATACATTTTCAAGTACATAATAATAGAGAACATACAAAAATGCTATGGTAAATAAAGAAACATACGTTTACAGACTCCCAGTAATGTCATGCATGACAGATCATTATCTTCCCAGCCGAAAATATACTAACCTTCACACATCTAGATGGCTGTTGTTTACAACGTCATTCTTAGTCACATTATAGCATATTGAGCAACCACTGTCCTGGTTTAGGAACACAAATCCTGTAGAGGTTTTAAACTAAACTCAACCTTAAACACTTCGAAATTTGAAGTTTGACAAATATGGTTGAACGTTTAATTCTGATGTGAGACTGTGAGAGCTTATTGATCCCACCAGTGAAAAAACTCTTAAGGAAACACATTTTCTTACAATTTTTTACTTTGCCCTGTGCTTCTCTGAGCATGCTCTTCGTATAGCCTAGGCCTATAACCCATAGTATTGGCCAGCCTTTCTCAATTGTCTTGTGCCAGGGACACCCCAGAGGTGTCAAGGTGTTTTCAACAGCCAGTCTGTTGCGATATTTTGATTTTGTTGTAGCAAGAGAGCAGAAGCTGGTCTCACATACGTAGGTAGAATGAAAGGGGATTAAAGTCTTCACTGTCATCTCCCAGAGTTGCGGGTATTCTCCGCTGCTCAACAGCCAGAATGTGGACGAGTGCATGTCATTAAAATGAGCCGGTGACAAGCTGCGAGTCTCTTCAGTGAACGGGTTACGTATCCACTGCTTTCCCGGGTGTGGATCAGATTGTGAGGGGAAGTAATCCTCAAATTTCAGCAGAGTTTTGCTTAGATGTGACCCCATCAATTGATGCATTTGATCCATGTCTACATCACCCACGTCAGACAGAGTTGAGAATAGGGGGAACATATCAAAAATGCCTCTATCCACTCGGGAACTCCGGACGTCCAGATTTTTCTTGAAATCGGCAATTTTATAGTCTGCTTGGACAGTGTCACTTGTACGTCCCTCATGGATAGGTTGAGCTGCAGTCTCATCAGTAGGTCTACAGATCCCCATACAATGGCCTCATCGTAATCCATGTCCTGTTATGTATTACTTCAGAATATTTCACTTGCAGTTGTATTCCAAGGCAACTCCTTGCATCAAATAAATTCTTCATATATGTAGCGAATATATACAAGAAGCAGGCATATGAGTTGTCAGTCATCTCCTCTAATTGAATTGCAAACCAATTTGATGTTGGCTCTGTCTGAAACTTGCCTTTGATTCAATATCATCGGCCATATCCTGAATTCTATGTGTGACAGGGTCATTAGAAAGTGAAATTTCTCTGATCTTTGTAGCAGCAGTTGGGCGTAAAACCCAACTGCTGGTATGACCAGCTTTTAAACTATAGTGAGAGGAGCCGGGCACTTGGAAATGTTATGAGAGAGTAAGTATGAAGCTTTCACGAAACTCTTGTTGTCAGTGAAATTATTGGCAACATTTTTGGGGGGTTGGTCATCTCTTTTTTTTATTAAACAAATCGTCAATTTTATCCTTGATGTGGATACTTTCTTTCTAAATGTCTGTGCATTTCCGATGGCTTCATAGCATCATTGCTGAGGCAAATCTGACATATCCCATGGTTTAGCGGCCAGCTGTTATTTGAAACAAATCTAGGGAGAGAGAGAGAGAGAGAGAGAGTGTGAAGGCTGCGCAACATGGCTAGCTTGTGTCTGTGTGTTTGGTGTAGCTATATCTAGTCATAGTTCAGCGCATTGCACAAGTAGGCCAACGGCAAGTATTTATTTGAATAAAATAGGACTGGTGTCGGTCCACAGACCAGGGTTTGAGAAAAGCTAGTACAGGCTTTGAATACTTTTATAGGTATTTTATACTTGATATTGCGCGTCCAGCAGAGAAGAAGGGGCATCATCGGGCACACATGACATACTATAAGCAGCTAATTCTCAAACCCTGAGCGATATGACATTTCATTGATTACAAATTACATTACCCTCCTCTGAACTACATGTTTTAAATACTAACCCCTCCCAAACTGAAATTGAAAAAGCATGCCCCTACCCCATTTTCCTCTGGGTAACTATTGTGTAAATGAATGCCCATGATTTTGGAATGAGATGTTCAGCGAGCACGTGTCCACATACATTTGGTATTGTCGTGTATACTGACTTTAGTTTCACAGATTTACAATGACTATATT
Source organism: Oncorhynchus keta (assembly GCF_023373465.1). Taxonomy (NCBI): domain Eukaryota; kingdom Metazoa; phylum Chordata; class Actinopteri; order Salmoniformes; family Salmonidae; genus Oncorhynchus; species Oncorhynchus keta. The sequence goes on from NC_068453.1 coordinate 6,748,797, forward strand.
ACGTCTTGTCTTTTTTATTTTTTTATTTCACCTTTATTTAACCAGGTAGGCAAGTTGAGAACAAGTTCTCATTTACAATTGCGACCTGGCCAAGATAAAGCAAAGCAGTTCGACAAATACAACGACACAGAGTTACACATGGATTAAAACAAACATACAGTCAATAATACAGTATAAACAAGTTTATATACAATGTGAGCAAATTAGGTGAGAAGGGAGGTAAAGGCAAAAAAGGCCATGGTGGCAAAGTAAATACAATATAGCAAGTAAAACACTGGAATGGTAGTTTTGCAATGGAAGAATGTGCAAAGTAGAAATAAAAATAATGGGGTGCAAAGGAGCTAAATAAATAAATTAAATACAGTTGGGAAAGAGGTAGTTGTTTGGGCTAAATTATAGGTGGGCTAAATTATAGGTGGGCTATGTACAGGTGCAGTAATCTGTAAGATGCTCTGACAGTTGGTGCTTAAAGCTAGTGAGGGAGATAAGTGTTTCCAGTTTCAGAGATTTTTGTAGTTCGTTCCAGTCATTGGCAGCAGAGGAGAGGCGGCCAAATAAATAATTGGTTTTGGGGGTGACTAGAGAGATATATATACCTGCTGGAGCGTGTGCTACAGGTGGGAGATGCTATGGTGACCAGCGAGCTGAGATAAGGGGGGATTATACCTAGCAGGGTCTTGTAGATGACATGGAGCCAGTGGGTTTGGCGACGAGTATGAAGCGAGGGCCAGCCAACGCGAGCGTACAGGTCGCAATGGTGGGTAGTATATGGGACAAAACGGATTGCACTGTGATAGACTGCATCCAATTTGTTGAGTAGGGTATTGGAGGCTATTTTGTAAATGACATCGCCAAAGTCTAGGATTAGTAGGATGGTCAGTTTTACAAGGATATGTTTGGCAGCATGAGTGAAGGATGCTTTGTTGCAAAATAGGAAGCCAATTCTAGATTTAACTTTGGATTGGAGATGTTTGATATGGGTCTGGAAGGAGAGTTTACAGTCTAACCAGACACCTAAGTATTTGTAGTTGTCCACGTATTCTAAGTCAGAGCCGTCCAGAGTAGTGATGTTGGACAGGCGAGTAGGTGCAGGTAGCGATCGGTTGAAGAGCATGCATTTAGTTTTACTTGTATTTAAGAGCAATTGGAGGCCACGGAAGGAGAGTTGTATGGCATTGAAGCTTGCCTGGAGGGTTGTTAACACAGTGTCCAAAGAAGGGCCGGAAGTATACAGAATGGTGTCGTCTGCGTAGAGGTGGATCGGGGACTCACCAGCAGCAAGAGCGACCTCATTGATGTATACAAAGAAGAGTCGGTCCAATAATTGAACCCTGTGGCACCCCCATAGAGACTGCCAGAGGTCCGGACAGCAGACCCTCCGATTTGACACACTGAACTCTATCAGAGAAGTAGTTGGTGAACCAGGCGAGGCAATCATTTGAGAAACCAAGGCTGTCGAGTCTGCCGATGAGGATGTGGTGGTTGACAGAGTCGAAAGCCTTGGCCAGATCAATGAATACGGCTGCACAGTAATGTTTCTTATCGATGGCGGTTAAGATATCGTTTAGGACCTTGAGCGTGGCTGAGGTGCACCCATGACCAGCTCTGAAACCAGATTGCATAGCAGAGAAGGTATGGTGAGATTCGAAATGGTCGGTAATCTGTTTGTTGACTTGGCTTTCGAAGACCTTAGAAAGGCATGGTAGGCTAGATATAAGTCTGTAGCAGTTTGGGTCAAGAGGTTCCCCCCCCCTTTGAAGAGGGGGATGACCGCAGCTGCTTTCCAATCTTTGGGAATCTCAGACGACACGAAAGAGAGGTTGAACAGGCTAGTAATAGGGGTGGCAACAATTTTGGCAGATCATTTTAGAAAGAAAGGGTCCAGATTGTCTAGCCCGGCTGATTTGTAGGGGTCCAGATTTTTCAGCTCTTTCAGAACATCAGCTGAATGGATTTGGGAGAAGGAGAAATGGGGAAGGCTTGGGCGAGTTGCTGTTGGGGGTGCAGTGCTGTTGACCGGGGTAGGAGTAGCCAGGTGGAAAGCATGGCCAGCCGTAGAAAAATGCTTCCTGAAATTCTCAATTATGGTGGATTTATCAGTGGTGACAGTGTTTCCTATCTTCAGTGCAGTGGGCAGCTGGGAGGAGGTGTTCTTATTCTCCATGGACTTTACAGTGTCCCAGAACTTTTTTGAGTTACTGTTGCAGGAAGCAAATTTCTGCTTGAAAAAGCTAGCCTTGGCTTTTCTAACTGCATGTGTATAACGGTTTCTAGCTTCCCTGAACAGCTGCATATCACGGGGGCTGTTCGATGCTAATGCAGAACGCCATAGGATGTTTTTGTGTTGGTTAAGAGCAGTCAGGTCTGGGAGAACCAAGGGCTATATCTGTTCCTTGTTCTAAATTTCTTGAATGGGGCATGTTTATTTAAGATGGTTAGGAAGGCATTTAAAAAAAATATCCAGGCATCCTCTACTGACGGGATGGGATCAATATCCTTCCAGGATACCCCGGCCAGGTCGATTAGAAAGGCCTGCTCGCTGAAGTGTTTCAGGGAGCGTTTTACAGTGATGAGTGGAGGTCGTTTGACCGCTGACCCATTACGGATGCAGGCAATGAGGCAGTGATCGCTGAGATCTTGGTTGAAGACAGCAGAGGTGTATTCAGAGGGGAAGTTGGTTAGGATGATATCTATGAGGGTGCCTGTGTTTAAGGCTTTGGGGGGGTACCTGGTAGGTTCATTGATAATTTGAGTGAGATTGAGGGCATCAAGTTTAGATTGTAGGATGGCTGGGGTGTTAAGCATGTTCCAGTTTAGGTCGCCTAGCAGCACGAGCTCTGAAGATAGATGGGGGGCAATCAGTTCACATATGGTGTCCAGAGCACAGCTGAGGGCAGAGGGTGGTCTATAGCAGGCGGCAATGGTGAGAGACTTGTTTTTAGAGAGGTGGATTTTTAAAAGTAGAAGTTCAAATTGTTTGGGTACAGACCTGAATAGTAGGACAGAACTCTGCAGGCTATATTTGCAGTAGATTGCAACATTGCCCCCTTTGGCAGTTCTATCTTGTCTGAAAATGTTGTAATTTGGAATTAAAATTTCAGAATTTTTGGTGGTCTTCCTAAGACAGGATTCAGACACAGCTAGAACATCCGGGTTGGCAGAGTATGCTAAAGCAGTGAATAGAACAAACTTAGGGAGGAGGCTTCTAATGTTAACATGCATGAAACCAAGGCTATTACGGTTACATAAGTCATCAAAAGAGCGCCTGGGGAATAGGAGTGGAGCTAGGCACTGCAGGGCCTGGATTCACCTCTACATCGCCAGAGGAACATAGGAGGAGAAGAATAAGGGTACGGCTAAAAGCAATAAGAATTGGTCGTCTAGAACGTCTGGAACAGAGAGTAAAAGGAGGTTTCTGGGGCCGATAAAATAGCATCAAGGTATAATGTACAGACACAGGTATGGTAGGATGTGAATACAGTGGAGGTAAACCTAGGTATTGAGTGATGAAGAGAGAGATATTGTCTCTAGAAACATCATTGAAACCAGGAGATGTCATTGCATGTGTGGGTGGTGGAACTAATAAATTGGATAAGGTATAGTGAGCAGGACTAGAGGCGCTACAGTGAAATAAGCCAATAAACACTAACCAGAACAGCAATGGACAAGACATATTGACATTAAGGAGAGGCATCCTTAGTCGAGTGATCAAAAGAGTCCAGTGAGTGGAGTGGTTGGTTTGGGGGTCACGGCGATTTAGACAGCTAGCCAGGACATCGGTAGCAAGCTAGCATAGGATGGAGGTCTGTTGTTAGCCACCTCTTGCGTTCCGTCAGTAGATTGGTGGGGTTCCGTGTGGTAGAGGGGATTAGTCCAAATCACACAACAAAAATAAAATAAAAACAATAGATATAGTTATAGAGGCCCAAGAAGAAACATAATAATAATAAAAATAAATAAATTGTCCGATTGTCTATTCTGAGAGCAGCCGGTAAGACAGCTAACGGTTGGCAGGCCGCAGATGGGCGTTCAGGTAACGTCGCGACGGAGGAGCCAGCCGGATCTCCTTCGGGTAGATAACGTCGCCAGTCCAGTTGTGAAGGCCCGGTGGGGCTCCGCGTAGGCGGTAAAACGGGTCCGGATAGGTGACTGCAGCCCAGGAGTGATTGACGGAGCTCAGGAGTGATTGACGGAGCTGGCTAGCTCCGGAGTAATTGATGTTTGCTCCGGAATCGACGAGAGCAGATACACACGGATAGCAGCTAGCTAGCTGTGAGATCCGGGAATGAATGTCCAGAGAGCAGTTGAAATCCAAGGACATGGAGAGAAAAATTGGTCCGGTATGTTCCGTTCCGAGCTGCGGCGTACAAAAACTGCCGATAGATTTTCGAGCTAAAGGATAGCTGATGACCACAAACCGTGGTTAGCTGAATACTAACGATTTGCCAGTAAAGAAGCTAACTAGCTTCTGAACTAGCTTCTGATTAGCTTCTAGCTAGCTCCTGGCTAGCTTCTGGTTAGTTTCTGGCTAGCTTCTTGGAGTTTCTGGCTAGCTTCTGGCTAGCTTCTTGGAGGATTGCAGATTTGAGGTAAATAATACTTATTTATAAATATAAATTGGTGGGGCGGGTTGCAGGAGAGTGTTTTGAAGATGAGTTGATGGAAAATAAAAATAAAATGTATGTGAAAAAAAAGTTGTAAATATATATATATATATATATATATATATATGACACGACAAGATGAGGACAAAAGACGTCTGAACTGCTATGCCATCTCGGGTAAGATCCCCCTTTGAGGGCTGGCTGAGAAAAGAGGAGAGGGAAAAAGTCAATGTAACATACATTAATGGACTATTGTCACGTCTATAATATCATGTCACTCAGAATGTGTTGACATTTCATTTTCATATTAGTCATCATCATAAGTCATTCATTGGCATGCATCAAGTCAGATTGAATGAGTGAACACTGTTGCTCATCATCATGTTTCTCGACAGTCAAGGTCAAATTGATGGCTACCCTTATACATTTACAACAATCACATTCTCTCTGGTTAGTTAGTCTATTCAGGTATGTTTCTACCTCACAGGGAAGAGATGGTAGTTAATTAGGTTAAGGCATCTGGTTAAGATTATTTGTGTGCATCTGGTTATGGGTGTGTGTGAATATTGATAATGGTGGCGTCTGTCACTTGGCTGGTTGTCTGATTAATTACACGCAGCTGAACAGCACTGACCTTTCTCTCCCTGAGCTTCTGGCTGTGAAGTGTGTGTGTGGGTGTGCATGCGTGCCTGTGTGCGTGTGTGTGGGTGTGCATGCGTGCCTGTGTGCGTGCGTGGGTGTATGTGTGTGTGTCAGACCCCCATGCCAGTCCTGGCTACATCACTCACCCCTGCTAATATCAGCTCCCGGCCACAGTGAAGGCTATACGACAGCTTGACCAACCACATCAGCCCTGACAGAGGCATTGATCACTCAGGACGTCGGTCTGTCAGTCAGTGTCTGTGTGTTCGTGTGTGTGTCAAATCAAATGTTATTGGTCACATATACATAGTTAGCAGATGTTAATGCGAGTGTAGTGAAATGCTGGTGCTTCTAGTTCCAACAGTGCAGTAACATCTAACAAGTAATCTAACAATTCCACAACAACTACCTTATATACACAATGTAAGGGGTTGGAATAGGAATATGTACGTATCATATATGGATGAGCAATGACCGAGCGGCATTGGCAAGATGCAATATATGGTATAAAATACTGTATATACATATGACATGAGTGATGCAAGAAATGTAAAAATGATTGAAATGGCATTATTAAAGTGACTAGTGATCTATTTACTAAAGTGACCAATGCTTGAGTCTGTATGTAGGCAGCAGCCTCTGCGTCAGTGATGGCTGTTTAACAGTCTGATGGCCTTGAGATAGAAGCTGTTTTCAGTCTCTCGGTCCCAGCGAGGATGCACCTGTAGTGACCTCGCCTTCTGGATGGTAACGGGGTGAACAGACAGTGGCTCGGGTGGTTGTTGTCCTTGATGATCTTTTTGGCCTTTCTGTGACATCGGGTGCTGTATGTGTCCTGGAGAACAGGTAGTTTTCCCCCTGTGATGCGTTGTTCAGACCACACCACCCTCTGATGATCCTTGCGGTTGTTGTGGGCGGTGCAGTTGCCGTACCAGGCGGTGATACAGCCTGACAGGATGCTCTGAATTGTGCATCTGTAAAAGTTTGTGATGGTTTTAGGTGACAAGCCAGGTTTCTTCAGCCTCCTGAGGTTGAAGAGGCACTGTTGCACCGTCTTCACCACACTGTCTGTGTGGGTGGACCATTTTAGTTTGTCCGTGATGTATACGCCGAGGAAATTAAGGCTTCCCACCTTCTCCACTGCTCTCCCGTCGATGTGGATAGGGAGATGCTGCCTCTGCTGTTTCCTGAAGTCCACAATCATCTCCAAAGTTGTTGATGTTGAGTGAGAGGTTGTTTTCCTGACATCACACTCCAAGTGCCCTCACCTCCTCCCTGTAAGGCTGTCTCGTCGTTGTTGGTAATCAAGTCCACTACTGTTGTATCGTCTGCAAACTTGATGACTGAGTTGGAGGCGTGCATGACCACGCAGTCATGGGTGAACACTCTTGTGGGGTTACAGTGTTGAGGATCAGCGAAGTGGAGATGTTGTTTCCTACCTTCACCACCTGGAGGCGGCCCATCAGAAAGTCCAGGAAAGAATTGCATAAGGTGGGGTTGAGACCCAGGGTCTCAAGTGAAATATGAGCTTGGAGAGTACTATGGTGTTAAATGCTGAGCTGTAGTCGATGAACAGCATTCTTATACAATGGGGAGAACAATTATTTGATCCACTGACGATTTTGCAGGTTTTCCTACTTACAAAGCATGTAGAGGTCTGTAATTTTTTATCATAGGTACACTTCAACTGTGACAGACGGAATCTAAAACAAAAATCCTGAAAATTGTATGATTTTTAGGTAATTAATTTGCATTTTATTGCATGACATACATTTTTGATACATCAGAAAAGCAGAACTTAATATTTGGTACAGAAACCTTTGTTTGCAATTACAGAGATCATACGTTTCCTGTAGTTCTTGACCAGGTTTGCACACACTGCAGCAGGGATTTTGGCCCACTCCTCCATACAGACCTTCTCCAGATCCTTCAGGTTTTGGGGCTGTCGCTGGGCAACATGGACTTTCATCTCCCTCCAAAGATGTTCTATTGGGTACAGGTCTGAAGACTGGCTAGGCCACTCAAGGACCTTGATAGGCTTCTTACGGAACCACTCCTTAGTTGCCCTGGCTGTGTGTTGTTGGCCAAGATCTCAACGATACATGTCCCCATCCATCCTCCCCTCAATACGGTGCAGTCGTCCTGTCCCCTTTGCAGAAAAGCATCCCCAAAGAATGATGTTTCCACCTCCATGCTTCACGGTTGGGATGGTGTTCTTGGGGTTGTACTCATCCTTCTTCTTCCTCCAAACACGGCGAGTAGAGTCTCATCAGACCACATGACCTTCTCCCATTCCTACTCTGGATCATTCAGATGGTCATTGGCAAACTTCAGACCGGCCTGGACATGCGCTGGCTTGAGCAGGGGGACCTTGCGTGCGCTGCAGGATTTTAATCTATGACGTCGTAGTGTGTTACTAATGGTTTTCTTTGAGACTGTGGTCCCAGCTCTCTTCAGGTCATTGACCAGGTCGTGTAGTTCTGTAATTAGGAAACACTGCCGATTTTGCAGGTTGTCAAATACTTGTTCTCCCCGCTGTAGCTATTCCTCTTGTCCAGATGGGACAGGGCGATTGTATTATCCTTAAAGCATGAAAATAAGGTGTTTAGTTTGTCTGGAAGCAAGACGCCAGAGTCCATGACATGGCTGGTTTTCTTTTTGTAGTCCATCATTTCCTGTAGACCCTGCCACATACGTCTCGTATCTGAACCGTTGAATTGCGACTCCACTTTGTCCCTATACCGACATTTCACTTGTTTGATTGCCGCGGAGGGAATAACTACACTGTTTATATTCGGCCATATACTCAGTCATCTTTACATGTTTAAATTAAGTGGTTCACGCTTTCAGTTTTCTGGTTAGGGTAGGTTTTAATAGTCACAGTGGGTACAAGGCACTTCCTTATAAACTCACTCACCGAATCAGTGTACAAATCTATTTTATTCTCTGTGGCTGCCCGGAACATTTGTCAGTCCACATGATCAAACAATCTTGAAGCGTGGATTCTGATTGGTCAGACCAGTGTTGGATATTTCTAGGCATGGGGTACATCCTGTTTGAGTTTCTGCCTATCGGATGGTAGGAGCAAAATGGAGTCGTGGTCGGATTTGCCGAAGGGAGGGCAGGGGAGGGCCTTGTATGCATTGCAGAAGTTAGAGTAGCAATGATCCAGTGTATTGCCCGCACGAGTGCAACAATCAATATGTTGATAGAATTTAGGATTTGGAATTTGTTCTCAAATTTGGTTTGTTAAAATCCCCAGCTACAATAAATGCTGCCTCAGGAGAGTAAGGTGAAGTCCAGTGAAGTTTCTTGGGGGCTGTCGTGGTATCGGCTTGAGGAGGGATATTCACGGCTGTGATAATTACCAACGAGAATTATCTTGAGAGATAATATGTTCGGCATTTGACTGTATGGAATTCTAGGTCAGGTGAACGAAAGGAATTGAGTTCCTGTATGATGTTACGATTACACCACTATGAGTCGTTAACTTCTTGCGTCGAGCAATCCCGTATCCGGGACCGTAATCATAGCCTCAAGCTCATTAGCATAACGCAACGTTAACTATTCATGAAAATCGCAAATGAAATGAAATAAATATATTGGCTCACAAGCTTAGCCTTTTGTTAACAACACTGTCATCTCAGATTTTCAAAATATGCTTTTCAACCATAGCTACACAAGCATTTGTGTAAGAGTATTGATAGCTAGCATAGCATTAAGCCTAGCATTCAGCAGGCAACATTTTCACAAAAACAAGAAAAGCATTCAAATAAAATAATTTTCCTTTGAAGAACTTCGGATGTTTTCAATTAGGAGACTCTCAGTTAGATAGCAAATGTTCAGTTTCTCCAAAAATATTATTTGTGTAGGAGAAATCGCTCCGTTTTGTTCATCCCGTTTGGCTAAGAAAACCCCCCGAAAAATCAGTCATTACAACGCCAAACTTTTTTCCAAATTAACTCCATAATATCGACAGAAACATGGCAAACGTTGTTTAGAATCAATCCTCAAGGTGTTTTTCACATATCTATTCGATGATAAGTCATTCGTGGCAGTTGGGTTTCTCCTCTGAAGCAAATGGAAAAATGCACGCAGCTGGAGATTACGCAATAATTGCAACGGAGGACACCAAGCAAGCACCTGGTAAATGTAGTCTCTTATGGTCAATCTTCCAATGATATGCCTACAAATACGTCACAATGCTGCAGACACCTTGGCGAAACGACAGAAAGTGTAGGCTCATTCCTTGCGCATTCACAGCCATATAAGGAGACATTGGAACACAGCGCCTTCAAAATCTGGGGCATTTCCTGTTTGAAATTTCATCTTGGTTTCGCCTGTAGCATCAGTTCTGTGGCACTCACAGATAATATCTTTGCAGTTTTGGAAACGTCAGAGTGTTTCCTTTCCAAAGCTGTCAATTATATGCATAGTCGAGCATCTTTTTGTGACAAAATTTCTTGTTTTATAATTTATGAATTATTTTATGAATTATTTCACTGTTCGCACTGTAGACATTCTAATAAAAGCGATCTGCATTAAATCAAGTTGCCTCCTTGTTATTTCTCCCTCCCCCCAGAAAGAACATCATTATCCTTCTACGTAGTCATCCTATCCTGCCACACTGATTCCAGATCTGCTCTCTTATTTATACATAGAGGTTTTGGGGAGGGCCAGTGGGGTAAGTAACTGATCTTGACACAGGTCTTGGTAGTGGTGGTCAGCTAGTGAAGAGGTCCCTACGTAATCACGTCACGTCATGTAGCCTAGTCTAGTCGTCTCCCTACTGAATCTGAATCGAGGGAAAGCCAAATAAAAAACGTATAAGAAAAGGCAATCAAGTCTGACATTTTTGGAATCCAAAAATCCAGAGGAAGATGATGTTTAGAACCCAGAATGAGCCAGAGAACTGTCTGGGCCGGTGGAGAGGAGAGAGGGGCAAACTGTTCCTGATGGGGAAGCTGGGGGGGGGGACAGTGCATCTACCGATGAAGTGCTCCGAGCAGGTGCAATTTGCAGTTCAAGAACAAGCAAGCATATAACCCATGGCTTTTCATGCAGAATTCTAAATTGTGCTTTGCAACATGCGAAAAGGTAGGGTGCTTGGGTCTAGAATTAAAGGTAGGGAGCTTGACTGGAGGGATTAAACTAGCAAAATAGTGGGTGGAATGTACAGTAAATTAACATCCTATGTATCAGATGTAAAACAAAACAACAACAATGATCCCTCAGATTTTTTTTTTTTTAACATGCCTGAACCGAGGCACATTTAGTAGCTGCAAGCCTTGTAGACAAGGCTAAAGAGGACACCAAGGTTAAGAAAAAATAAAATAAAAATAGACACCAGCCAGAGTCTTCAGAACAGCCTTAGAAGGAGGCTAGACGTCACAGCCACATGTCCGCTCGTAGCGTTTATCACGAAGTTGACTCTCAGGAGTTAAATGACTTCACATGGGGAGAGTCATTGTGGGAGGTTATGAAAACTAAGGAAGGACATTTTTTCCTTTACCTTCACAGCATATGTCGTGGATAATTGTCTCAGAAATATAATACTCTTACAAGAACTTGTGAATTCAATATAGACTTTTAATACAAGGTATCATGAGCTGTGCTGGTCCGCGGAACAGCCGACCCTTCTTAGCACTGGCTCTGCTTTTATACATACATAGCATTTGTGTACATCCCATATGTAAATGAAGTTACTCCCCCTTAGTTCGCCTGCCACCATTATATTCCAAATCTGAGTTTCTTGCTTGTTCACGCCCACTAACGCTCATATCTGCATTTGGTTAGGTTATAACGATGACAGAACCCTTTTCATGTTCTAATAATAATGTATGCATTGCATGCTTATGTTTCACGTGTTAGTCATCAGTTACCTTGTTTCCATCCTTCTTCCTGTATCCTTCTGACCATAGTACGTCCAGCTGTCATAAATGTACGTATGGTCTTGGTTAATGTACTCTTTCAAAAATAGAGTATAAATGTAATGTATAGCCTGGGTGTCATATGGCCTGGGTGTCATCTTCTCTGAATGTGCATGTCCTTGCTACTTCAGCCTGGCAACTAGACCTATTTATATTGAATGCTTTTGCCCCAACACGCAGATCAAGTTTGTGATCTGAATATGTGCTTCATAATATCACATAGGCAGGAGGACTATACATTCTCATATGTGTTCTGCTGTAACCTACATTGACTGATTTTATTTGAAGTTATATTCTGATATTGTGATATTTGTTCTACTGCTTACATTGATGTCTTGAAAATGATATGAGACCCAGTGCTCAGTATGTGTGCATGTGGCGGGTGTTCATTAGTGTCGTGTAACAATATTTCTGTACATTGATATCTAGAAAATTAGGCTATAAGAAATTCTGACTTGTGTGAGCTCAAGTATACTCAAGTATGTGGCCATACTGCATTGACGTCTAAAATACTTTGAATTAATTTGCACCTTGGAGAGTGCTGTCCTTTTCACCGCCATAGATAGAAGGCTACTTGGCTTCTATCTTGTTGTGTTTGACACTTTTTTTCTCAATGTGTTCTGGTACCCCAGAGCCCCCCTGGATAACCCCCCCCCCTCCCATGCGTTCAATGTGTTCTGGTACCCCAGAGCCCCCCTGGATAACCCCCTCCCCCTCCCATGCGTTCAATGTGTTCTGGTACCCCAGAGCCCCCTGGATAACCCCTCCCCCTCCCATGCGTTCAATGTGTTCTGGTACCCCAGAGCCCCCCTGGATAACCCCCTCCCCCCTCCCATGCGTTCAATGTGTTCTGGTACCCCAGAGCCCCCCTGGATAACCCCCTCCCCCCTCCCATGCGTTCAATGTGTTCTGGTACCCCAGAGCCCCCTGGATAACCCCTCCCCCTCCCATGCGTTCAATGTGTTCTGGTACCCCAGAGCCCCCCTGGATAACCCTCCCCTCCCATGCCAATGTGTTCTGGTACCCCAGAGCCCCCTGGATAACCCCCTCCCCCTCCCATGCGTTCAATGTGTTCTGGTACCCCAGAGCCCCCTGGATAACCCCTCCCCTCCCATGCTTCAATGTGTTCTGGTACCCCAGAGCCCCCTGGATAACCCCTCCCCCTCCCATGTGTGTTCTGGTACCCCAGAGCCCCCTGGATAACCCCTCCCCCTCCCATGCGTTCAATGTGTTCTGGTACCCCAGAGCCCCCTGGATAACCCCCTCCCCCTCCCATGTGTTCAATGTGTTCTGGTACCCCAGAGCCCCCCTGGATAACCCCCTCCCATGTGTTCAATGTGTTCTGGTACCCCAGAGCCCCCCTGGATAACCCCCTCCCCCCTCCCATGCGTTCAATGTGTCTTCTGGGACCTCCCAATTTACAAATTAAACACTGGGTGGAGCCGCCTGTGTTTATTATGGACATGAATACGTTAACCAGGTTTCATAAGAACAATGTTAGATTGTTATTGTTATTTATGAAAACAACTGTCTGCATCTGATTAAGACTCTGTAATAAAGATGTTATCTTTATCATTATTTTGGCTGTTGAACAAGACAGGCAGATGCAGATCAGGGCTTAGCACTGTGATGACTCTTTTGGTTTTGAATGTTTCCATCTCTGACAGTTTTAGTTTGAATAGTCTGAGCACTGAACTATTGATCTGTCAGTCAGTCACTGTGCATTGAAAGAAGTGCCCTGGAAATTGGAATTAATTGACATTACCACTCTAAATGGGAAGAAGGCTAGGCCTACATTATTCAACTGAAATTTGCATTTACACAGACAGCTGCATTTACACAGACAGCCTGGTTATGATATTTTGCCAATTATTTGCAAAACAGCTGATCTGATTGGTCAAAAGTCCAATTATTGGAAAAAGATCAGAGTTTGGCAACCAGTGTAAATGCAGCCTAAAATTATTTATCCTTCTAATCCAGAAGTCTCCGTCATCATTCATTAAGACTTGGGTAATTGTCAAACGGTTATAAATCATGTTATTGGCTTGGAACTGGAGCACACCTGTGTCTGGAAATGAACTATATTTGTGACCATGTTTTTGCTTATGACATACGTCTGGGGCCAGACTTGTCACCCAACGTGTCTCGTGTTTACTCTACTGGCTGACAGACATGGGTTCAAATACTATTTGAAATCATTTCAAATACTTTCACAGTGTTTGATAGAGGTTTCCATGTGAAATGGAAGCAATAAAATAGTCTAAAAAGTGTAAACACCCACCAATCAAGTACTCCAGGCAGGCTAAAGCAAATGCTCAAAGTATTCAAACGATTTCAACTACTATTTGAACCCAGGTCTGCTGGCTTGGTGTTTGTTAGAACAGATTGCATGGGGATTTGTGACGAGGACGTCGTCGTGGCAATACAGATTTGCCAATTAACCTTGATGTGACTGTAATTACTAAGTCACTTTAGTAAAATGAATTAATTTCCCAAAAGGATGAACAAAACAAAATTATCTCATCCTCGTCCTGAAGAGAGACAATATGGCTGTCAGTAATTAGTGGCTGGTTCCATCATAGAAATATAATTACTAGAACGGATAATTATATTAATCTGAGGGGCTTTTCTAGACTCCAATCTAGTTATTCTATTCCATATTCCTGTGGTTTATTGTATATTGTGGTTATTCTCCCCGCAGTGTATAGCTCTGATTCTGGTGACTGGCTGCTCACAACATTGACATCTCCATGGTTCAACAATGAAATGCGTCTGAAATGACACCCTATTCCCTTTAGTGCACAACTTTTGACCATTGGGCACTATATAGGGAATAGGGTGCCATTTGGGATATACCCAGTGTCCTTTCGACTTTTACGAAGGCATTAAAGCACATTCATTTATATACCATCTCTATTTATATTCTTGTCAACCCCATCACATTAATAGACTGCAAGGCCCCTTTTTATCGGTGGCCATGGTTTTGTGCGGCAATATGATCCAAGGTAGTGTGTTCCAAGGTAGTGTGTTAGATGTAATAGGTCCACCGTTACTGTGTGTAGAAGGCAAAAGGTTTTTGAGGAATAAGAGTTTGACCATATGAGCCTGTGGTGGTTGGAAGTGTTGGAAGTGTTGGAAGGAAGGATAGTGTGTGTGTGTGTGTGTGTGTGTGTGTGTGTGTGTGTGTGTGTGTGTGTTTTAAGAAGTGTTGGATGAACACAGGGCTTGGTGTATATGTATGAATCGAAGGGGGTAGGGACAACAAACATTCTTAAAGTTCTCGGTTCAGTTCCCATGTTCTTAATTTGTGTTCCCCACAGAGGTCTGGGTGCTCTCTTCTCCTAATTGCACACACTGTAATTAACATTCACATTTCCTAAAAGCAATTGTTATTATGGAAACTATTTCTCAGGTGGCATTGCCATCAAAGAGTTTGTTAAACTTTGTTGCCAGAGAAAGAAAAAGAACAGAGGAATAAAGAAAAGATAGACAAAGTAGCGTGACGTGGAAGTTAATTAAATCTATTGGGCTTTATTCCCTTCAATCACTCCTGTCCCATGAACCCTTTCCTCCCAAGGATCATTAGTCTTAATAGAAGCACAATGTTACAGCGGCAGCTTCAAATTGGGGGATTTGTAAGAAGTGCTATTGATTCTTCTGACATGGCCTGAAGCCAAGGTCTTAACAGAGGATGGAGTCACTGCATCTAAATCAAATACAAAATACTTTAGATAAGTATTGTATATAATCAAAATACAGTCATTTTTGGGGTTTTGTGATTTCAAAAAGACATTTTCAAGTACATGCCTTCGCTACAACCACATTCTCAATAACGGTAACAAAATGGTTTCACTTGCTATGACTGCGATATCTGATTGTTTATCCACCTTAATAAGTCGCTCTGGATCGGAAATTCGAACTAAATTACCAAAATGTTCATGTTTACGTAACAATAAGCAATTGCTAAACATAACCGCGGGGACGGCGGGTTATGAGTCAACCCGTGCGTCACTAATGTGGATGTTTGTTTGAGTATGAGCTTGTGTGTGTAGATGTGTGTGATTGAGACCAAACGCGTGTGTGACACGTGTAAACCCCCCGCCACCCCACCTGTGTGTGGTGTGTGTGTATGAGCTGCTAATGATTGTTGCTCCTGGTATGATGGCAGAATATCAACATCCACCACAACTCTCGCTCTCCCTCTCTCTCTCTTAGCCTGGGTATCAATGTGATCTGACAGGCAGTAAATGGAATTACAGAATGCTGAAATATTCATATAATCACTTTATAAAAATATATTAGAGGGTGTCTGAACACGAGTCCTGCTAAATTAAAGTGTTCTTGTAGGTATTGACAATGATGACGAAGAATGGGCAAGAATGGACAAGAATCACATTTTGGCCGTGTTGTTGGAGGAGCGGTCATGGTGACAGGTTTGTGTGTATGTGAGCACAGCAAAATCATGTGGAAATTGAGAAATTAAGGTGACTTAACTACTTGGAGTAACCCTGGAGTGTAAACGGTCATGGTCAAAACATATTGATACAACAGTAGGTAAGATGGGGAGCAGTCTGTCCATAATGAAGCGCTGCTCTGCCACTATCAACAAGGCAAGTCCTACAGGCCCCAGTTCTGTCGTACCTAGGCTACTGTTCAGTATCGTGGTCTGGTGCCAAATAAAGGGACTTAGGAAAATTACAATTGGCTCAGAACAGGGCAGCACGGTTGGCTTTTAAAAGTACTCCGAGCGCTAACATTACACACATGTCAATCTCTCACGGCTCAAAGTGGAAGAGAGATTGACTTCATCACTTCACTTTTTTGTAAGGAGTGTTGACAAGATGAATGTACCGAGCTGCCTGTTTAAACTACTAGCACACAGCTCGGACACCCATGCATACCCCAGTGCACCTACATTGTAAACGTTCACTCATAGGCTAGGTTGTAGCAACCTTGTGAACCTTACACCTGCATTGCTTGCTGTTTAGGGTTGTAGGCTGGGTATCTGTACAGCACTTTGAGATATCAGCTGATGTACGAAGGGCTATATAAATACATTTGATTTGATTTGATTTAGGGAAAATGATAGTATCATGTAGTAATCAATGGTAGATTGAGCTGGGTGAATGTAATATGAATGCCAGTCATCCAATGTGCTGTAATAGAAATAAGGCTATGCTCATCGTCCTCCCTCATCTTAAATGTCACTGACCGCCACTGCTTGGCATTTTGGTTCCTCACTTATGCGTGGCACAAATTGGGATATGGAGGAGGGGAATGTGCAGAGTATATGCAAATGTTTTTGCGGAGTATTGTGTTTTTGGGGACATTACTGTTCACAAACAACCATTAGTCATGACTGAATTTTGCATCCCAAATGGCATCCTATCCCCTGTCTTCCGCATTACTTTTGACCAGAGCTCACATCAAATGTAGTGCACTCTATAGGGATCCATTTGGGACACTTGCAGATACATTAGCTTCACAGCCTCAGCTAGGCTCCAGCCAATTTACAGAGCAATTAGTCTCTCCAGGTCACCAGGGTGTGTGTGTGTGTGTGTGTGTGTGTGTGACACAGAGAGAATGATGTAGAACTGGGGAAAGGGTTGCCATGCTTTTTGGTCAAGAGTTCTTAGCTATTATATTATTCATTATTTAAATTCAACCATGGGCTCCTCACTTATGATGAGTAAGAAATTATTGAAATTATCGATTATCGTAGATTAATCGGTGGTGACAGTGTTTCCTATTCTCAGTGCAGTGGGCAGCTGGTAGGAGGTGCTCTTATTCTCCATGGACTTTAGTGTCCCAGAACTTTTGGGGAATTAGTGCTACAGGAAGAAAATTGAGTGTATCGGTACCCGTCTTCCCTGAAAAGTCTGCTAACGCCACAGGATG
The DNA here is from genome assembly GCF_023373465.1 of Oncorhynchus keta. NCBI lineage: Eukaryota > Metazoa > Chordata > Actinopteri > Salmoniformes > Salmonidae > Oncorhynchus > Oncorhynchus keta. Next base: position 6,765,871 of record NC_068453.1, read on the forward strand.
TTTTTGTGCTGGTCAAGGGCAGTCAAGTCTAGGGTGAACCAAGGGCTATATCTGTTCTTCGTTTTACGTTTTTTGAATGGGGCATGCTTATTTAAGATTGAGAGGAAAGCACTTTTGAAGAGCAACCAGTCATCATCTACTGACGGGATGAGGTCAACATCCTTCCAGGATACCCGGGCCAGGTCGATTAGAAAGGCCTGCTCGCTGAAGTGTTTTAGGGAGTGTTTGACAGTGATGAGGGGTGATCAGTTGAACGCGGACCCAATATGCACACAGGCAATGAGGCCCTGATCTGTTGAAAACAGGTGTATTTAGAGGGCAAGTTGGTCAGGATGATATCTAAGAGGATGCCCATGGTTACGGATTTAGGCTTATATCTGGTAGGTTCCTTGATCATTTGTGTGAAATTGAGGGCATCCAGCTTAGATTGTAGGACATCCGGGGTGTTAACCATGTCCCAGTTTAGGTCACCTAACAGTACAAACTCTGAAGATAGATGGGTGCGATCAATTCACATATGGTGTCCAGGGCACAGCTGGGGGCTGAAGGGGGTTTAAAACAAGCGGCAACCATGAGAGACTTGAATGAATGAATGAATGAATACACCACCGATCACACGCAAAAACAGTTCACTTTCATAGCAGCCAGATACAAATAGCATTGTCACTTTGCTTGTTAATTCCTTCTCGCATCTACACCTCATTTTCCCTTCGCCTGTGGACTTCAGTGCACAACACATCTCCTGTCTTTGACCAGGAGGAAAAACTTTCCAAGCCAAACCTTCTAATCACAATCGCTAACCGCTACACACAGCCGATATTGTTGTCACCTTATTAGCTAAAGTCAGTCAACATTGTTACTAGAACTAACACGTTAGTAAACCTGTTACAATCATGCAGTACACTATACAGTTAGCAAGCAGTTTGGCAAGCAGTTTGGCAGTTACACTGGCAGACACCGGTGGCAATAAATGAATAAAACCAAAAGCTTACCTTGAATTGGAAAAGTTTCAGTTTTGGATAGCCACAGCCAGCTAGCAAACATGTAATCACTCTCTGTTTGAACCAGATGACTGAGGAGGCCAAACCAGCTAGCTGCATTCTCTAGCGAGGTGTATGAAAGTAATAAGAACATTAAAAACAATATAGCTATCTCTCGCTCTTGCTTCTCCTTCATTTTTGTTCAACTATTGTCTCTCTCTCTCTTTGAGTCAACTACTCACCACATTTTATGCACTGCAGTACTAGCTAGATGTAGCTTATGCTTTCAGTACTAGATTCATTCTCTGATACTTCACAATCAGCAAAAACACTACATTAATTAATTTAGTTTAATTTTACTGCTGTAGTTATACTATAGTTAACCGTGAATACTGCAGTATATTATAATTAAGCTTAGGACCCTCTGCAACTGGATCCTGGACTTCATGACGGGCCGCCCCCAGGTGGTAAGGGTAGGTAACAACGCATTCGCCACACTGATCCTCAACACGAGGGCCTCTCAGGGCTGCGTGCTCAGTCCCATCCTGTACTCCCTGTTCACTCATGACTGCACGGTCAGGCACGACTCCAACACCATCATTAAGTTTGCCGATGACACAACAGTGGTGGGACTGATAACTGACAACGACGAGACAGCTTATAGGGAGGAGGTCAGTGCCTGAACGCCTAGAAGGTCAGCATCCCGGAGTCGTCTCTTCACTGTTGACATTAAGACTGGTGTTTTGTGGGTACTATTTAATGAAGCTGCCTGTTGAGAACTTGTGGGCGTCTGTTTCTCAAACTAGACACTAATTACTTGTCCTCTTGCTCAGTTGTGCACCGGGGCCTCCCACTCCTCTTTCTATTCTGGTTAGGGCCAGTTTGCAATGTTCTGTGAAGGGAGTAGTACACATTGTTGTACGATATCTTCAGTTACTTGGCAATTTCTCGCATGGAATAGCCTTCATTTCTCAGAACAAAAATAGACTGTCAAGTTTCAGAAGAAAGGTCTTACGTTCTGGCCATTTTGAACCTGCAATCGAACACACACATGCTGATGCTCCACATACTCAAATAGTATAAAGAAGGCCAGTTTTATTGCTTCTTTAATCAAAACAACAGTTTTCAGCTGTGCTAACATAATTTGAAAAGGGGTTTCCAATGATCAATTAGCCTTTTAAAATGATAACTTGGATTAGCTAACACAATGTGCCAATGGAACACAGGGGTGATGGTTGCTGATAATGGGCCTCTGCACACCTATGTCGATATTCCATTGAAAATCCGTTGTTTCCAGCTACAACAGTCATTTACAACATTAACAATGTCTACACTGTATTTCTGATCAATTTGATGTTATTTTAAATTAACAAAATATGTGCTATTCCTTAAAAAACAAGGACATTTCTAAACTTTTGAATGGTAATTTAGGTAAAGATATTAACGTGACTACGCATAGATAATAACAGAGAGTAGCAGCAGCATAGAATGGGGGCGGGAGCAATGCAAATTGTCTGGGTAGCCATTTGATTAGATGTTCAGGAGTCTCATGGCATGGAGATAGAAGCTGTTTAGAAGCCTCTTGAACCAAGCGGTACGGGAGCGCCAAGTCTAGGTCCAAGAGGCATCCAAACCCGCTTCTACCCACAAGCCATATTACTCCTGAACATCTAATGAAATGGCTACTCAGACTATTTGCACCCCCCCCCCCTATGCTGCTGCTACGCTTTGTTATTATCTATTCATAGTCACTTTAATAACTCTTCCTATATATCAGTGGAGGCTGTTGACTTGAAACATTGATGAGGATGGGAGACCAATGGTATAGGTGTGGAACGCACAGGGACGACAACATGCATTTAAAAAAACATCAAAGACAAATTATTTGAATCTAAAGCGGCAGCGTAGCCTAGTGGTTAGAGCGTTGGACTAGTAACCGGAAGGTTGCGAGTTCAAACCCCCGAGCTGACAAGGTACAAATCTGTAGTTCTGCCCCTGAACAGGCAGTTAACCCACTGTTCCCAAGCCGTCATTGAAAATAAGAATGTGTTCTTAACGATCACCACATTCTTTTGGAGAGATTGGAAACCCAAATTGGTCTACACGGACATGTTCTGGCCTGGTTTAGGTCTTATCTGTCGGAAAGATATCAGTTTGTCTCTGTGAATGGTTTGTCCTCTGACAAATCAACTGTACATTTCGGTGTTCCTCAAGGTTCTGTTTTAGGACCACTATTGTTTTCACTATATATTTTACCTCTTGGGGATGTTATTCGAAAACATAATGTAAACTTTCACTGCTATGCGGATGACACACAGCTGTACATTTCAATGAAACATGGTGAAGCCCCAAAATTGCCCTCGCTAGAAGCATGTGTTTCAGACATAAGGAAGTGGATGGCTGCAAACTTTCTACTATTAAACTCGGACAAAACAGAGATGCTTGTTCTAGGTCCCAAGAAACAAAGAGATCTTCTGTTGAATCTGACAATTAATCTTAATGGTTGTACAGTCGTCTCAAATAAAACTGAAGGACCTCGGCGTTACTCTGGACCCTGATCTCTTTGAAGAACATATCAAGACCATTTCGAGGACAGCTTTTTCCATCTACGTAACATTGCAAAAATCAGAAACTTTCTGTCCAAAAATGATGCAGAAAAATTAATCCATGCTTTTGTCACTTCTAGGTTAGACTACTGCAATGCTCTATTTTCCGGCTACCCGGATAAAGCACTAAATAAACTTCAGTTAGTGCTAAATACGGCTGCTAGAATCCTGACTAGAACCAAAAATTTGATCATATTACTCCAGTGCTAGCCTCTCTACACTGGCTTCCTGTCAAAGCAAGGGCTGATTTCAAGGTTTTACTGCTAACCTACAAAGCATTACATGGGCTTGCTCCTACCTACCTCTCTGATTTGGTCCTGCCGTACATACCTACACGTACGCTACGGTCACAAGACGCAGGCCTCCTAATTGTCCCTAGAATTTCTAAGCAAACAGCTGGAGGCAGGGCTTTCCTCTATAGAGCTCCATTTTTATGGAACGGTCTGCCTACCCATGTCAGAGACGCAAACTCGGTCTCAACCTTTAAGTCTTTACTGAAGACTCATCTCTTCAGTGGGTCATATGATTGAGTGTAGTCTGGCCCAGGAGTGGGAAGGTGAACGGAAAGGCTCTGGAGCAACGAACCGCCCTTGCTGTCTCTGCCTGGCCGGTTCCCCTCTTTCCACTGGGATTCTCTGCCTCTAACCCTGTTACGGGGCTGAGAGTCACTGGCTTGCTGGGGCTCTCTCGTGCCGTCCCTGGGGGTGTGCGTCACCTGGGTGGGTTGATTCACTGTTGTGGTCGGCCTGTCTGGGTTGCCCCCCTTGGGTTGTACCGTGGCGGAGATCTTTGTGGGCTATACTCGGCCTTGTCTCAGGATGGTAAGTTGGTGGTTGAAGATATCCTCTAGTGGTGTGGGGGATGTGCTTTGGCAAAGTGGGTGGGGTTATATCCTTCCTGTTTGGCCCTGTCCGGGGGTGTCCTCGGATGGGGCCACAGTGTCTCCTGACCCCTCCTGTCTCAGCCTCCAGTATTTATGCTGCAGTAGTTTGTGTCGGGGGGCTAGGGTCAGTTTGTTATATCTGGAGTACTTCTCCTGTCCTATTCGGTGTCCTGTGTGAATCTAAGTGTGCGTTCTCTAATTCTCTCCTTCTCTCTTTTGCTGCTGCTCCAGTTTCAACTGTTCTGCCTTATTATTATTCGACCATGCTGGTCATTTATGAACATTTGAACATCTTGGTCATGTTCTGTTATAATCTCTACCCGGCACAGCCAGAAGAGGACTGGCCACCCCACATAGCCCGGTTCCTCTCTAGGTTTCTTCCTAGGTTTTGGCCTTTCTAGGGAGTTTTTCCTAGCCACCGTGCTTTTACACCTGCATTGTTTGCTGTTTGGGGTTTTAGGCTGGGTTTCTGTACAGCACTTTGAGATATCAGCTGATGTACGAAGGGCTATATAAATAAATTTGATTTGATTTGATTTGATTTGAACTGACTTGCCTGGTTAAATAAAGGTAAAATAAAAGATAAAAAAAAATATTTAAAAAATTTAATAAATACATTTAAAGTACAATACTATGGGGAATGGGTATGAAAGGGCTACTTACACCGTGTTGGAAAGGGATCACAGCAGTGATTGAATGAGGTTATGAGGCGTCTTGAGGTGTTCAGAGGCTTGACCAGTGCAGGACAGGAAGACAAAAAACTATAAGACAACACACTGCACAGTTAGACAAAATAGCTAACAATAAATTAGTCCAAGCAAGGAGTAAAATTGTTGATGTGTAATAATGTGAATGTGTAAGTGATTGACTCTACATACAGTAATGAGAGAAAATTGATAGGCGTACTCACAGTGCTTGTAGGGGAAACATTCAATGTGCCAGTTGATGAGTGAGACGTGGCTTAAATTCATTTCAGGAGAAAGTTGACAATGGTAGTGAGTGGAGTAGTCATCACCTCTTAATCAGGGAACAGGAGGCGACTTTGCTGTAAATACAAGTAGCAGATGCATTCTTTTACAGATGCGCCATCATAGGTTTGGACAACAGGTTCATCTATGAAGTCAAAATTCATAAAGTCAAACACAGAATATGCATCTCGCCCACTTGACACATTAAAGTAGCCCAAGAAACATTCCTGAATAAAACCCTGATCATCCACATACTGATAAGTAACAACTGCAAGAAGACTGGTGCAGGTCTCAGAGCGGTGGGGCAATTTTAAACAGTTGATCAGACAGAAAGATTGTCTCGTTGTTAGATTTCTAATGTTTAGGTGTAGCCTAGGCTGCTGCAACATTTATGTTATGAGTTTTTGCTTGTGTCTGTCCGGAGTGATTATGCGTTATCATGTTTGCTAAATAAATACTGCTGGAAAGTGGAAACCCTACCCGAGCGCACGCGAAACAATGCACTGCGTCAAACTCTGTCTTTAATATAACTTTTATTGGATGAGGCAATGGAAACTTTCAAATCACTTGGAATTGTTTTCAACATACCAGGAAAGACAGTCGAAAGTTCCATATGTTCAGCAAGTAAAGCATCAGAAAGTGCATTTACCTCTGCAAGCTCCTTGTAGTTTCCCTTGTTAATGGAACATTCCCTCTCGTCGTGTCTGTTAAACCAGATATACTTCTGATTCAAGTTAGTGTGAACGCCCTCACCTTTTCATCCTTCTTCATGAAACTGATCTCAGGCAGACGTCGACCCTCGCATTTAAACTGCACCTTTTCCGTGTACCCCAAAGAATGAAGCGGGTACTACAACAAAAAAGTCCACAAGATTTTAGGCAGCGTTGGCCATTCTACCATTCTGGTGGAGAAATGTACACACTCGTGCTGGTAGCTAGCTAGCTACTGAAGATACCAAAGCAAATTTAAATAAATTGCACTAACTGAACACAAAAAGAAAGTTCTAAAACCAAGAAAACAATTTAAAATATACCTCCTCCGTCTCCTGTAATTTGAAAAAACTAATTTGAATTGAATAATATTTAAAAATGCTCAACTATCACTCTTCACTCATAATCTCTATCCAATAATGTCATCGAGCCTCTCAACACATAGAACACCCATAATGCGCTGTGGCACACTCCCAATACAACTCACTAGGTCCGTTCTCTCATCCTAATTCTATGACTGGATGGACAACATGTCAGTTCATACTGCAAAAGCTTTGATTGGTTGGAGGACTTTTTTCCGGAAGGGGTCATAACTATCATGTATGGGAGGGGGTGAGGCCGAGGAGCCTCCAAGGTTTTGTATTGAAGTCAATGTAGCCAGAGGAGGACGGAAGCTTGCTGTCCTCCGGCAACACCATGGTGCTACCACAGACAGTGCTGTTGAAGTTACTGTAGACCTTCATTCCAAAACAATGTATTTGAATAAATGATTTGGTGACATATGAATATATTTAGTATAGTTTTATCTAAAAAGGCTAACTTTTTTTAATGTTTCACTATTTTTATTTTTATGAAATTTCACTGAGGAGAATGGTCCTCCCCTTCCTCCTCTGGGGAGCCTTCAATGCTACATGTACATTGCCTTGCGGAAGTATTAATCGCCCTTGGCATTTTTCCTATTTTGTTTCATTACAGCCTGTAATTTAAATTGATTTTCATTTGGATGTCATGTAATGGACATACACAAAATAGTCTAAATTGGAGAAGTGAAAAAAAATTACTTGTTTAAAAAAATGTGAAAAATAAAAAACAGATATTTGGTGAGTGCATATGTATTCACCCCCTTCGCTATGAACACCTAAATAAGATCTGGTGCAACCAATTACCTTCAGATGTCAAATTATTAGTTACATAAAGTTCATCTGTGTGCAATCTAAGTGTCACATAATCTAAGTGTCACATGATATGTACACCTATTCTGAAGGCCACTAAGAAAGCGGCACCACCCCCAAGCAAGCAGCACCATGAAGACCAAGGAGCTCTCCGAACATGTCAGGGACAAAGTGGTGGAGAAGTGCAGATCAGGGTTGGGTTATAAAAAAATATTTGAAACTTTGAACATCCCACGGAGCACTTTTAAAAAATGGAAGGAATATTGCACCACAACAAACCTGCCAAGAGAGGGCCGCCCACCAAAACTCGCAGACCAGAAGAGGAGGGCATTAACCTCTCTGGGATATGTGGGATGCTCGCCAGAAGCCAGGGGAAATGCAGAGCGCCAAATTCAAATAAATTACTATAAAAATCTAACTTTCATTAAATCACACATGCAAGATAGCAAATTAAAGCTACACTTGTTGTGAATCCAGCCAACGTGTCAGATTTCAAAAAGGCTTTTCAGCGAAAGCAAACAACTCTATCTGAGGATAGCACCATAGTAAACAAAGAGAGAAACCATATTTCGTCACTGCAGGCGTGACACAAAACGCAGTAATTAAAATGTAATTCATGCCTTGCCTTAACTTTGACGAGCTTCTTTTGTTTGTACTCCATTATGTCCCATAAAGGACAAATGGTCCTTTTGTTCGACTAATTCCGTCGATATATATCCAAAATATCCATTCATTTGGCGCGTTTGATCCAGAAAAACACCAGTTCCAACTTTCGCATCGTGATTACAAAATATCTCAAAAGTAACCTGTAAACTTTGCCAAAACATTTCAAACTACTTTTGTAACACAACTTTAGGTATTTTTTTTACGTAAAAAAAAGACTGGATGATCTGTGTTCAATACAGGAAGAAAACAAATGGTAGCATGCTTTCTGGTTAAGCGCCTCTATCTAACAGTACACTTCAAGTGACCCTCGTTCAAGATGGCAGTACTTCTTCAATACACAAAGGAATAACCTCAAAAAATTTCAAAAGTCTGTTGACATCCAGTTGAAGCGATAGAAACTGCAAAAAGGTCCCTTAGAAATCTGGATTCCCAATGAAAAATGTGAATGGCTTGCCGTTGGGGTTTTGCATGCTAAATAAGTTCTGTTATACTCACAGACATGATTCAAACAGTTTAAGAAAGGGCAGACTGTTTCCTATCCAAATACTAATAATATGCATATCTTATCTTCTGGGGATGAGTAGCAGGAAGTTGAATTTGGGCATGCATTTAATTCGGACGTGAAAATACTGATCCCTGCCACCAAGAAGTTAATCAGAGAGGCAACAAAGATACCAAAGATAACCTTGAAGGAGCTGCAAAGCTCCACAGCGGAGATTGGAATATCTGTCCATAGGACCACTTTAAGCCGTACACTCCACAGAGCTGGGCTTTACAGAAGAGTGGCCAGAAAAAAGCCATTGCTCAAAGACAAAAATAAGCAAACACGTTTGGTGTTCGCCAAAAAGCATGTTGGAGACTCCCCAAACATATGGAAGAAGGTACTCTGGTCAGATAAGACAAAAAATGTGCTTTTTGGCCATCAAGGAAAACGCTATGTCTCGTGCAAACCCAACACCTCTCATCGCCCCGAGAACACCACGTTTTTCATCGGGAAGCACTGGGAAACTGGTCAGAATTGAAGGAATGATGGATGGCGCTAAATACAGGGAAATTGTTGAGGGAAACCTGTTTGTCTTCCAGAGATTTGAAACTGGGATGGAGGATCACCTTCCAGCAGGATAATGACCCTAAGCATACTACTAAAGCAACACTCGAGCGGTTTAACCTCTACGGGATCAGTGTCCCTAAACCCGGGATAGTTGTTGCTCAATATGCGATAATGTGACTAGAATGACATTGTAAACAACATCCAATTCTGGTAGCCATAACATAAAAAAATACCATGCAGCTGTTTGAGGATAGTGCAAAAACAATGAAACACAGTCAACTGGTTTGATACACACCTCTGAAGGTAAATAATGTACCCCTGCTCAGCCATCTAGATGTGTGAAAATTAGTGTATTTTCTGTAGGGAAGCTAATGATCCATCATGTATGACATTCCTGGGAGTGTGTAAACTTACATTTTTTTTATTACCATAGCATTTGTGTATGTTCTCTATAGTCTTCTACTTCAAAATGTATAAATTGACAAATTTTGCACATTTAGGCAAACTCCTGGCAGACTTGATACAAAAATGTTGTGTAGTGATGTAATTCTTCCCAGGATCAGGATGAAACTTTGCACTCACACTGCTGTCATCTTGTGGAAAACATCTAAATTACACCTAAAATCCTATCTGAGTGTATGGCCTTTCTCTTGCGTTTCAAAGATGATGGAACAAAAACAAAGAAGAAAATGCATGTTTTTTTTTTGGTTTGGATTATCTTTTACCAGATCGAATGTGTTATCCTATGTGTTCCTAATGTGTTCTCCTATATTAATTTAACATTTCCACAAAGGGTTTCCTTTCAAATGGTATCAAGAATATGAATATCCTTGTTTCAGGTTCTGAGCTACAGGCAGTTAGAGTTGGGTATGTCGTTTTAGGTGAATATTGGGGAGGGAAAAAAAGAGTCTAATCCTTAAACTTACTGTACTTTTACTTTCATATTAACTCGAACGAATCAAATTATATTTCAGTAGAACTAACAAGGCTATCCTATAGAGGTATAAAAATTGACAATATTTCTGAGTTAATGTTTACTTTAATATGAACTTTATGGTCGCTATGTCCAAGTATGGTCATTGGTGGATTCCACTGCTCCAAAACAATGTTCAGATAACTCTGTGTTTTATGATTTCCAACAGCAGCAGAAGAGAAAAAAAGCCACTGCTGGCCTAATTAGACACTATACAGTGGATTGAGAAAGTATTCACTTCCTTTGTATTGTTCATGTTACGTTGCCTTACAACCTGAAATTAAAATATTATTTTTTGGGGGGTGGGGGTTGTATCATTTGATTTACACAACATGCCTACCAAGTTGAAGATACAAAATATGTTTTATTGTGAAACTTGATTGTGCATAACTATTCAAAGTCAATACTTAGTAGAGCCACATTTTGCAGCAATTACAGCTGCAAGTCTCTTGGGGTATGCCTCTATAAGCTTGACACATGCAGCTACTGGGATTTTTGCCCATTCTTCAAGCTAGAACTTCTCCAGCTCCTTCAAGTTGGATGGATTCTGCTGGTGTACAGAAATAGTTAGGTTCCAGTCTTTGCGCTAAGTTAGTTAGCATTGGCTCAGAAATCAAATCAAAACAAGTTTATTTATAAATCCCTTCTTACATCAGCTGATATCTCAAAGTGCTGTACAGAAACCCATCCTAAAACCCCAAACAGCAAGCAATGTAGGTGTAGAAGCACAATGTTGGACGGGCTTGTTTTATTTATTTTTTATTTAACCTTTATTTAACTAGGCAAGTCATTAAAGAACATATTATTTTTTACAATGATGGCCTACCAGAAGGCCTCCTGCGGGGACTGGGGATTAAAAATGAAAAATGGGACAAAACACACATCACGACAAGACAGACACCACAACACTATATCAAGAGAGAACTAAGACAACATAGCATAGCAGCAACACATGAAAACACGGCATAGCATCAACATCATACCTTCAAACTGGACGTTGAGACATAAAAACGTTCATCTGACTCTGGGGAAGTAGATTGAGGGTTGCATTGCCAAAATCCCAATCGATCCCTTTAACTTTTACTGACAAAACAAAACACATGAACAGGCATGACATTCTCATGGACGGCCAAAAATATAATAATAATAATATCTGAAAGCCTCTCTACCAATAAGCCAAGCCTCAAATGTTCTAATAGACTGTCGCTGATACAATATTATTACTGTTACTCTTACACAGAGCACCTATCAAAAAGTTAAGCTGAAGATACTGTAGTTAGCTAGCAACCTGAGGCAATACCTAATAAGTATCATCCTAAACAAAGATCATTACCATCACAATAAACTTTTCTGTATTGAAACGGGAGGCTAAATCCATGTAATATCATTGGCTTAACAGCCAATGTTGTATTAATCAACATTGCTATTAAAATTGTACTTACAGTGGGGCAAAAAAAGTATTTAGTCAGCCACCAATTGTGAAAGTTCTCCCACTTAAAAATATGTGAGAGGGCTGGAATTTATCATAGGTACACTTCAACTACGACAGACACAATGAGAAGAAAAAAAATCCAAAATATCACATTGTAGGATTTTTTATTTATTTATTTGCAAATTATGAAGCTGACTAAAATACTATTATGCTATTATGGCTGGCTAAATACTTTTTTGCCACACTGTATATAGGAACGGGTAATAAAGCCATTGCAACAAATACAACAATGAAATACATTCTAAGTGCTTATGTGCCATATAAAAGGTTCCTTTGCTACATTGAAACATTAAAGGTTCCTCCAAGAACCCCTAAACTAACCAAGGCTGCAAATATGAACCCATTGACTTCATTTGTTCCTCGAGTCACTCATAATTCTAAGTTTACACAGGCAAACAAACTACTGTCCAATAAGTGGGCAAAAGATCAGAATTGGGCTTCCTGTGTGAGTTTACATGTAGGTAGGTTAACACGATCATACACATGATCCATTATTATTGTGGGTGGGTGTTATGCGGCTTTTGATTAATTAGGACAAATAGCAAATCTAAACAGTGCCCTTGAGAACAAACATTGACTGAAACTGTTGTTTCAAAGGAAACTCATAAATAATTACCAACATTAAACATAGGGCTGCGACTTCAAATGTTTACCGTTCAAAATTAGATCAAAGAGAAAATAAGTCACCCTGCCACATACTTTGAATTTGAGGGGGGGGTTAAACAAAATATCACACGCATGCACACACACACACTCCCTAAGAAATGTTTTTCCCAAAAGGGTTATTTCCGGAGGGATAGGGATAGTAGAAGAACCAAGGTTCTTTGTAAGGCAAAGGGTTCAACCCAGAACCGTTTTTGGAAGTAAAGGTTCTTCGATTACTCTTTGGGAGGCAAGAAGGATTATTTGAAAGGCAATAACCTCTAAAGCGTTGGTCCCATGTTTAATGAGCTGAAAAAAATATCCCAGAAATGTTCCAAATCAAACCAAAATCAAATCAAACTTTGTTTGTCACGTGCACCGAATAAAAGTGTAGACCTTACGTGAAATGATTTCTTACAAGCTTAACCACCAGTGCAGTTCAAGAAGAGTTAAGAAAACTACAGTAAAGTAACACAATACATTAAAAAAACAAGGCTATATACAGGGGGTACCGGTACTGAGTCATCATGCAGGGGTACAGGTTAGTCGAGGTAATTTGTACATGTAGGTAGGTGTGAAGTGACTATGCATAGATAACAAACAGCGAGTAGCAGCAGTGTACGAAACAATCATTCACCCCACTTGACATTTTTCCTAGTTTGTTGCCTTACAACCTGAAATCAAAATATTTTGGGGGGTTTGTATCATTTGATTTACACAACATGCCTACCACTTTGAAGATGCGAAATATGATTTATTGTGAAACAAACAAGAAAGAAAATAAAAACTGAAAACTTTAGTGTGCATAACTTCTCCCCACCCTGAGTCAACACTTTGTAGATCCCCCTATTGCAGCAATTACAGCTGCAAGTCTCTTGGGGTACGTCTCTATAAGCTTGGCACATCTAGCCACTGGGATTTTTGCCCATTCTTCAAGGCAAAACTGCTCCAGCTCCTTCAAGTAGGATGGGTTCTTCTGGTGTACAGCAATCTTTAAGTCATACCACAGATTCTCAATTGGATTGAGGTCTGGGCTTTGACTAGGCCATTCCAAGATATTTAAATGTTTCCCCTTAAACCACTCAAGTGTTGCTTTAGCAGTATGCTTAGGGTCATTGTCCTGTTGGAAGGTGATCCTCCATCCCAGTGACTCTTCCACCAAGGCACCTGAAAGTTCCCAGATATGGGGGGAATGGCCCTACCCTCACCCAACATCCTTCTCCGATCCAACAGGTCCAAGACGTGCTGAATGGGATTGAGTCCCGGGCTCTTCTCTGGCCATGGCAGAACACTGACATTTCTGTCTTGTAGGAATTCACGCACAGAACGATCAGTGTGGCTGGTGGCATTGTCATGCTGGAAGGTCATGTCAGGATGAGCCTGCAGGAAAGGTACCACATGAGGGAGAAGGATGACTTCTCTGCAACGCACAGCGTTGAGATTGCCTGCAATGACAACAAGCTCAGTCCGATGATGCTGTGACACACCGCCCCAGACCACGACGGACCCTCCACCTCCAAATCGAGGTCATGGCTTTGTGATGGCCACTCAAAAACCTTGACTTTGTTGTCCTTTAGCCATTTTGCTACAACTTTGGAAGTATACTTGGAGTTAATGTCCATTTGGAAGACCCATTTGCGACCAAGCTTTAAATTCCTGACTGATGTCTTGAGATGTTGCTTCAATATATCCACGTAATTTCCTTCCACATGAAGCCATCTATTTTGTGAATTGCACCAGTCCCTCTTGCAGCAAGCACCCTGAGCGGCCTTTCAGGTTATGTTGATATAGTACTTGTTTTACTGTGGGTATAGATTATTTTGCACCTGTTTCCTCCAGCATCTTCACAAGGTCCTTTGCTGTTGTTCTGGGATTGATTTGCGCTTTTCGCTCCAAAGTACGTTCATCTCTAGGAGACAGAACGGAGACAGTCTAGGAGACATTCTCCTTCCTGAGCGGTATGACGGCTGCGTGGTCCCATGGTGTTTATACTTGCGTACTATTGTTTGTACAGATGAAAGTGGTACCTTCAGCCTTTTGGAAATTGTTCCCAAGGATGAACCAGACTTGTGAAGGTCTCAATTTTTTTCTTCTGACGTCTTGGCTGATTTCTTTTGATTTCCCCATAATGTCAGGCGAAGAAGCATTGAGTTTGAAGGTAGTCCTTGAAATACATCCACAGGTACACCACTAATTGACTCAAATGATGTCAATAAGCCTATCAGAAGCTTCTAAAGCCACGACATAATTTGCTGTTTTAAAGCATATACATTTCTAACCCTCTGGAATTGTGATACTGTGAATAAGTGATAATAATAATAATAATAATATGTCTGTAGATGTCTTAACCGACTTGCCAAAACTATATGTTGTTTACAAGAAACTTGTGGAGTGGTAGAAAAACGAGTTTGAATGACTCCACCCTAAGTGTATGTAAACTTCCAACTTCAACAGTCTATAAATATATAAACTCAAAGGAGGGTAGTGGTCAGGGTGGATGGTTTGGCATATACCACAAACATCTAGCAACTCAAAGTTTGCATGTTTCTTTCTTATCACATCACAGACAGCTTTAACATTTTTGCTAATAAGCTACTTTGGACCAACTTACTTCTATTTTGATACTTTGCATCTAATTGTTAGAGAAATTATATAGGAAGAGAGACTGCAGATTCTTTGAAACAACCATTTTATTATAAGATTTGCAAAAATGGAGCAGTTAACCATGCACTTCAATAGTGCATAGTCAACTTCATTGGGATAGGGGGCAGTATTTTCACGTCCGGATGAAAAGCCTGTTTCTCAGGCCCAGAAGCTAGGATATGCATATAATTGGTAGATTTAGATATAAACTTTAGAGTGTTTTCTATCTGTGAGTTTAACATAACTTATTTGGCAAGCGAAACCCCAAGGACAAACCATCCAGGAAAACAAAAATTGACGTCACTGTGTTTATTGTTTTTCTATGGGAAACTATATTTATGAGGAAACAACGTGGAGCAAGCTCTAGTTCACGCACGCCACACAGAAGAGTCCACCTGGATTGACACTCACAATGAACAGCCCTACTTCATCATTTCTCAAAAGAAAAACATCAACCAATTTCTAAAGACTATTGACATCTAGTGGAAGCCATAGGAAATGTGTGGCGTGCATGGACTGGAGCTTGCTCCACGTTTTTATCCGCTATTGAACACAGTATATTCCGTCTTAAATTTTATAGATATCCTAAAATGTAAATAATCTAAGGTTGGATTAGGAAAGTTGTTTGAAATGTTTGGACCAAATTTACAGGTAACTTATTACACACTAGTTGTGTTGGGTGAGTTGGAACCGGTGTGTTTCTGAATCAAACGCCAAATAAATTGACATTTTTGGGATATAAATAAGGAATTTATCGAACAAAATTACCATTTGTGATGTTTCTGGGACATGTTGGAGAGCCAACAGAAGATCTTCGAACACCTGCCTGGTTGAAATATGTTTTACAAGTGTTGGTTGCGGGGCGCTGTCCTTAGATAATCACATGGTTTGCTTTCGCCGTAAAGCCTTTTTGAAATCTGACAAAACAAGTTAAGCTTTATTTTGATGTATTGCACTGGGGCGGCAGCGTAGCCTAGTGGTTAGAGCGTTGGACTAGTAACCGGAAGGTTGCGAATTCAAACCCCCGAGCTGACAAGGTACAAATCTGTCGTTCTGCCCCTGAACAGGCAGTTAACCCACTGTTCCCAGGCTGTCATTGAAAATAAGAATGTGTTCTTAAACTGACTTGCCTGGTTAAATAAAGGTAAAATTAAAATAAAAAAAATGTGATTTTATGAAAGTTAAATATTTACAGTAATTTCATTTGAATTTGGCGCTCTGCAATTTTAGCGGATGTTGTCGAGGTGGGACGTCCCACTGTCGCTAATAAATATAACCCTAATAGAGCATCCCATGGTCATTCAGGATAAAAGTTAATAGAAGTCAGGAACCATGATCACACTGCATATGACTGGTTCAGTGCTTATAGAGTACTTCCGTTGTGAGGTTAGCTCCTCCGTGGATGACATAGCTTTGAAATAGACTCCTTCATACCTATCGCCACTGCAATGGTGTAAGACACACTACAGGTCCCCTTGGCATATGGCTTGAGGTCGGCACTCACTGTCCAGGTTGCAGCCTACCAGGATACATGGTTTTCTTGCCCTTGGCATGTGCACTTCTGCAAGCATAAGCGTACATGCACAATGGAACATTTAATGAGGATTTATACTAGGATCACTTAACCTGTTGCGACGAGCAATCCCGTATCCGGGAGCGTAATTATAGCCTCAAGCTCATTACCATAACGCAACGTTAACTATTCATGAAAATTGCAAATTAAATGAAATAAATATATTGGCTCACAAGCTTAGCCTTTTGTTAACAACACTGTCATCTCAGATTTTCAAAAAAATGCTTTTCAACCATAGCTACACAAGCATTTGTAAGAGTATTGATAGCTAGCATAGCATTAAGTCTAGCATTCAGCAGGCAACATTTTCACAAAAACAAGAAAAGCATTCAAATACAATCATTTGAATCAACCTTTGAAGAACTTCAGATGTTTTCAATGAGGAGACTCTCAGTTAGATAGCAAATGTTCAGTTTTTCCAAAAATATTATTTGTGTAGGAGAAATCGCTCCGTTTTGTTCATCCCGTTTGGCTAAGAAAACCCCCCGAAAATTCAGTCATTGCAACGCAAACTTTTTTCCAAATTAACTCCATAATATCGACAGAAACATGGCAAACATTGTTTAGAATAAATCCTCAAGGTGTTTTTCACATATCTATTCGATGATAAATCACTCGTTGCAGTTTGGTTTCTCCTCTGTTCAAAATGGAAAAATGCACGCACTTGGAGATTACGCAATAGTTTCGACGGAGGACACCGAGCGGACACCTGGTAAATGTAGTCTCTTATGTAAAATTTTCCAATGATATGCCAACAAATACGTCACAATGCTGCAAACACCTTGGGGAAACGACAAAGTGTAGGCTCATTCCTTGCGCATTCACAGCCATATAAGGAGGCAATGGAAAACAGAGCCTCAAATCCTGTTCATTTCCTGTTTGAAGTTGCATCTTGGTTCCGCCTGTAAGATCAGTTCTGGGGCACCCACAGATAATATCTTTGCAGTTTTGAAAACGTCAGAGTGTTTTCTTTCCAAAGCCGGCAATTATATGCATATTATATGCATAGTCGAGCATCTTTTTGTGACAAAATATTGCGCTTAAAACGGGCACGTTTTTTTATCCAATAATGAAATAGCACCCCCCTAGCTTCAACTGGTTAACCAATTTGTGTAGTACTGAATCATAAGTAAGGCTTGTGTTTTTGCAGATGCAAGGGAGTTGCAACTGTGTAGAATTGTAAGGCTCACCGCTGGTAGAGACAAGAAGCAGGTAAAGGGAGTGAACATTTAATATCAACGGACATGGAACAGGATAGCGTCTGGACATATACACATTATGACATTAATGCTGATACAGGGAACAAATGGGGGAGCAGACAGAAATAGGGAAGGCAATCAATAAAAGGAAGGAGTCCAGGTGAGTCCAATGAGCGCTGCTGTGCGTAATGATGGTGACTGGTGTGCGTAATGAAGTGTGTGATAGGTAAAGACTTTTTAGATTTAAATTCAGGAGATGGTAACTCTTTAAAGAACCGCTCTCGTGATGCCACACATCCTAATGAGTTAATTGTTACCTGATTAATTTAATAGTTAGATAATTAGATAGATAACAGTCTTCAGATGAATGTTAAAGTCACAGGCTTAACACTATTCAGTCCTCATCATGGATGTTCAGCTTTACAGGGTGATTGAAATTTAAATGCAATGTTCCCAGTTTAGAGGAGACTGCATTCACAGTAAAACTACATATGTTGGCTCAATCGTAAATTGCCTTTACATTTAGATTGCGACATCTTTAACACTTCAGCTTTACAGACTGAATTGTGCCCTAAGCAAAGGTTTAATTCAACTCTGAAAAGTATGGACTGTATAGACACTGGAACAGTGTTACATTCAACCCTCTTAGAGTTGATTCAACTCTGGAAAATTTGCTGTGTAAGAGTCCAAGGTGTGAATCAAGCTAGATCAAATGTGTTTATGTACTCTCCTCTCTCCTTCTCTGTACCCAGCATCCCTCCACAGAGACAGGGTGACCCTCTGGCTGTCAATTTAAACGGGTCTGAGGGTTGGGCCGAACTGGGCTGCACCTAGCCATATGGCACAGTTGGAAAGTGATGGAGGTTAAGAGCTCACCTGGCATTGGAATGAAGAGGGAGGGAGGGAGTTTCACCTGGCAGAAGGCGAGAGATAATATGAGAAGGGAGAGGGGAACAGAGAGATGGATGGAGAGCGGGATGGAGGGTGAGAGCTCACCTGGCTGATGGCTAGATATAGAGAAAACAAGGGAGGAAGTAAAACTGAAAAATAGAGGGAGGTTGAGAGCACTCCTAGCCGAGAGAAGCGAGGGCGGAGGAAGAGGGGGGGGGGTGCTCACCTGGAAGAGGCCTGGATATAATGGGAGAGAGGGAGAGAGGGGGTCTCTGGGCTTGGTGGAATGTGGGTCCGTCGGACACAGAGATCCTAGCAGCCTCTCCTCTCCTGTCCTGTCAGAACTGAACTGGGTCCAGACCCCCAGGGCTAAGGAACTGGGCCGCCCTGCCTGCTCCATCGTTAGGAGAGAGAGAGAGCAACATGCCCCGTTCTATTTATAACACCTCTTTATTCTTGACATAAATGCTCCCACAACACACACATACAGGTGCAGGTGCGTACACATGCAGGAAGATAAATGATTTTACTTGGTAAAGATCTCCAACTAAGTAGCAACTCAAATAAGTAGTTCTATTTGAGTTGCTACTTAGTTGGAGATCTTTACCTAGCAGATGGCAGGTTTGCATGTTTAAGTCCCTCATCCTGCTAACCTAAGAGCATCCACCCAAAAAAATCATAGGGAGCACAAAGTACGTGAGGATGGCTGGGTTGGATAAAAAAAAATCAGAAACACCTGAAACACATTTTTCCTGCAATCTATTGGGAGCATATCTGGGCTAGCTAAAGTCAACTTCATAAAATTAGTAGGTGGCTGGTATTACAGAGAAACACAGATATATATATATACATATTTTAATTTATAAAAAAGAGACATCTAAAGTGGGCATTATGGGGAGGATGCCTCTTCAACCATACATAATCCAGTGACACACCAAGGTAGTGCTACCGACTGGAGAGGTTGGACATGGAGGCAGGATAGGAACGGTAAGAAGAGACAATCCTTTTCACATTATGGGAGAGAGAGAGGGAGAAAACAAAAGAGAGAAATAATGAGAGAGAGAAATAAAATGAGAGGGGGAAAAAGCGAGAGAGAGACAGACCAAGGTAACCCAATCATCCTTGTCCCCACTGCCAGGGGAAATCTTTCTAACTACAAGGTTAATTAAGCACTAAAATTAGATCAAGAAGCTTTCTTTTCCAGCTCATTAACCAATTACAACCAATTCTCTCTCTCCAGATAGATTAACATTCAGATTGGACAGCCTGTAATTGTCAATATGAATCAGAAATCTTTGTTTTTTTTACACACACACACAGTATTGTACAGCTAACCTTATGAGGACACACAATTCAGTCACAATCACAGTCCTATTTTCCCTAACCCCTAACCTAAATGTAACACGTACTCTTACCAAAATCCTTAACTTAACCTTAACAATAACCCTAACCCTGGATACCATCCCTAACCTTTAATGTAATTCTAACCCTAACCCTAAATCCCCTATAAATAGCATTTGATCTCGTGTGGACTAACAATATGGCTCTAGTTGGTCAAAAGACAGACAGACAGACAGACAGACAGACAGACAGACAGACAGACAGACAGACAGACAGACAGACAGACAGACAGACAGACAGACAGACAGACAGACAGACAGACAGACAGACAGACAGACAGACAGACAGACAGACAATCTGCCTTAAATGAATGCACTGATTGTAAGTGCCTCTGGATATGAGTGCCTGTTACAGTGCCTGGCAAAAGTATTCATCCCCATTGGTGTTTTTCCTATTTTGTTGCATTACAACCTGTCATTTAAATATGTTTTATTTTATTTTATGTAATTGACATACACAAAAAAGTCTAGATTGGTAATGTGAAATGAGAAAAATGACTAGTTCAAACGGAAAGGTGCTGCATGCATATGTATTACCCCCCTTCGCTATGAAGACACTAAATAAGAACTGGTGCAACCAATTACCTTCAGAAGTGATATTATTAGTTAGATTGCACACACATGGACTTTATTTAAGAGTCACATGATCTGTTACCTGATCTCAGTAATATATATATATATATATATACACACACACACACAACAGTTCAGAAAGGCCCCAGATTCTGCAACACCACTAAGCAAGCGGCACCACCCCCAAGCGAGCGGCACCATGAAGACCAAGGAGCTCTCCGAACAGGTCAGGGACAAAGTGGTGGAGAAGTACAGATCAGGGTTGGGTTATAAAAAAAATATTTAAAACTTTGAACATCCCACAGAGCACTATTAAAAAATGGAAAGAAAATGGCAACACAACAAATCTGCCAGGAGAGGGCCACCCACCAAAACTCACAAACAAGGCAAGGAGGGCATTAATCAGAGGCAACAAAGAGCTGCAAAACTCCACAGCAGAGATTGGAGTATCTGTCCATAGGACCACTTTAAGCCGCACACTCCACAGAGTTGGGTTTTATGGAAGAGTGGTCAGAAAGAAAGCCATTCCTTAAAAAAATAAACAAACACATTTGGTATTCACCGAAAGGCATGTGGGAGACTCCCCAAACATATGGAAGCAGGTACTCTGGTCAAAATGTTGCTTTTTAGCCATCAAGGGAAAAACCATGTCTGGCGCAAACCCAACACCTCACATCACCCAGAGAATACAATCCCATGTTTTTAATCGGCAGGGACTGGGAAACTGGTCAGATTTGAAGGAATGATGGATTGTGCTACATACAGGGAAATTATTGAGAGAACCCTGTTTGTCTTCCAGAGATTTGAGACTGGGATGGAGGTTCATCTTCCAGTAGCACAATGACCCTAAGCAAACTGCTAAAGCAACAATTGAGTGGTTTAAGGGGAAACATTTAATTGTCTTGGAATGGCCCAGTCAAAGCCCAGACCTAAATCCAATTGACAATCTGTCGTATGACTTAATAATTCCTATACACCAGCGAAACCCATCCAACTTGAAGGAGCTGGAGCAGTTTTTTCATGAATAATGTGCAAAAATCCCAGTGTCTAGATGTTCGGTAATTTTGAAATTAAATTATATAGCAACAGCTCTGGTGGACATTCCTGCAGTAAGCATGCGAATTGTACGCTCCCTCAACACACGCGACATGTATGGCATTGTGTGACAAAACTGCACATTTTAGAGTGGCCTTTTATTGGCCCCAGGACAAGGTGCACATGTGTAATGATCATGGCGTTTAATCAGCTACTTAATATACCACAACTGTCAGGTGGATGGATTATCTTGGCAAATGAGAAATGATCACTTACAGGGATGTAAACAAATGTCTGCACAACACTTGAGAGAAAAAGCTTTATGTGCACCCTCCATTTGGCAAATCTGACCATAATTCCATCCTCCTGATTCCTGCTGACAAGGAAAATCTAAAGCAGGAAGTACCCGTGACTCGCTCAATACAGAAGTGGTCAGATGATGCGGATGCTACGCTGCAGAACTGTTTTACTTGCACAGACTGGAATATGTTCCGGGATTCATCCAACGGCATTGAGGAGTATACCACCCCAGTCAATAAGTGCATCGACAACGTCGTCTCCACAGTTACTGTAAGTACATATCCCCACCAGAAGCCATGGATTACAGGCAAACATCCGCAACGAGCTAAAGGCTAGAGCTGCCGCTTTCCTGACTCCTATAAGAAATCCTGCTATTCCCTCAGACAAACCATCAAACAAGCAAAGCGTGAATACAGGATTAACTTCTTTCGGATCCTTGGGACGCTAGCGTCCCACCTCGACAACATCCAGTGAAATTGCAGTGCGCAAAATTCGAAAAAAAAACTAGTAATATTAAACATTTCTAAAAATACAAGTGTTTTACACCATTCTTTAGCTTAGGATCTTTGTAAATGAACCGCTTTGTCCGATTTACAATACGCTTTATTGCGAATGCATAGCATTTGATCGTCTGAGGATAGCGCCTCACCCACTCCCTCCATTAACATGAATTCATAAACTGCACAGGTGTCACAAAACTCAAAAATAGCGATAAAATTAATCACTTACCAAAGGGTCCCAGTTGCACAATGAATGGTTGTTTTGTTAGATAAAGTCCTTCTTTATATCCCCAAAATGTTTGTTTATTTGGCGCATTTGATTCAGAAATCCAACGGTTCCACATCACCTGCAAAGGAATCAAAAAATGCACCTGTAAACTTCGTCCAAAAAATTCAAACAATATTTCTAATCCAACCTCAGGTACCCTAAAATGTAAATAATCGATACAATTTCAGACAGAATATACGGTGTTCAATACCGGAGAATAAGAACGAGGTGCGCGCACTCATTCACACTCGCCAAAAGACTAGAGTCCTTCTGAGGGATACTTCGAAAGAATACGAATACTTGTTCATTTTTCATCTAGTGGACGCCATAGGAACTGCAATCTGGGTGCTAATTATTATACTTAGAAAAGCATTGAAAAGTCCAATGACCTAAAAAAATAAAATCCATGATGGTTTATCTTCTGGTTATCGCCTGCCAAATCAGTTCTGTTATACACACATACATTATTTTAACAGTTTTAGAATCTTTGAAGTGTTTTCTATCCAATACTACCATACATACAGTGGGGCAAAAAAGTATTTAGTTAGCCAGCAATTGTGCAAGTTCCCCCACTTAAAAAGATGAGAGAGGCCTGTAATTTTCATCATAGGTACACTTCAACTATGACCCAAATGTAGAGTATTATTGTATGGCAAAACAGCATGGTGTGTGTGTGTTCTGTCACCTAAGATAGCTGAAGTGTTTCAGTGAATGTGAATATCTATCGATTAGCTCTGGCACTGTCTGATAGACAGATCAGTTTTGATACCAACTAAGACAGAGTGTCACATGAACATATGCTTTGTTGGAACTTGGAATCTGACTGTGCACATCAAGTTTAACTGAGCCTTTAGTCTGTTTGGACTGTTTGGTTCATGAAATAATACAAATCAATTCTAATAATAAATCCTATCTTATGAAATGTTGTGAAATAATACATATTTAGACAATAGGGCTTTGTTTCAAGGTGCTATTTTATTTTTTTAAGTATATATTCTTGTACATTCTCTGACTTGATGTATGTTCTGAAATGCATGCAAAATATTAATTAATTATTTTAAATTCAACATTGTATCTTGATTGTGTGTGTACGAAAGGGGGTATGATGGTAGGGAAGGAAGAAATATGCAAGCAAAATTGAAATGAGCATGACACTGAAAATGACTGAAGGATTACATAAATTATCTAGCTGCTGGGTCAATCCCCCAAACCAGAAATATAGCATAATTTACCTAGCAATTAGGTCAAGGGTTCAACCAAAGGCGCTGGGTTAGAAGCACAACACAAACCCGCTGGTTTGAATTACCCGAATGCTGTGTTTGTACTATATTGACCCAGAGTAACAATATATATATATTTTAAATAATATGAATTGCCATATTAGGCATAACTAAATATCTACCTTTAAGATACTAAAATATAAATTGTTTTCAGTAGTTGCTTATTGTTGTTTTATTTTCTGATTGTTTCAGTGCGTGCATTCAACAAGCTTTGGACGAAGGACTTACACAAGACCGCCATCTCCAAAGTTCACTCAAAAAGGCAATAGTTCTGAACTGGGTTTGATTTAGTTCTTGTTGTTTTAATTATTACAATGTTGTATCTTTTAAACATCCATTGGTTAATCTAATTCTCAGTTATTTCTCAGTTATGTAATGTAAATAATTCTGTAGTTTCCCCTTTAAACATCCTCAGGTCAACATCCCCAAAGTCTTTATCTTATGTAAATGTTGTACCTACATAAAAAGATTAAACAATTTATTTGGGAAATACCCAGTCTTTACCATGCTGAGGATTTCAAGTTGTTTTGGATGTACTTTTATCTGTTAAAGATATTGAATATATGCTGTTTAGAATATTTACTGCATTTTGTTTGTTTATTATTGTTTTTTTACTGTGAAGTAAGTAACTTCATGTTAAATCACATAACTTTAAATGAACTTACTTCACAGAGAAGGAACATAGCCATTGAGCTGTAGGACCAACCATAAAAAGGCATTTGAGTTAAAAAAATGTTTTTACAAAAAACTGAGTCCTTGCTTCTCCTGGCTTAAACACAGTTTACAAGCCACTGATGCAGACCTTTGGAACATCTACATTTTTTTAAGTATAAAAAGTCTATTTAATACAGCTTACACCATCACAATATTTATTTTAGGCAGGTCTAAAGAACCATGATATGAAGAAAATGTAGCTTATTTCAGAAGAGCAGATAGCATATTCCAGAGGTGGGACCAAGTCATTGTTTTACAAGTTACAATTAAGTCTCAAGTCTTAGCACTCAAGTCCCATGTCAAGACAGGCAAGTCCAAGTCAAGTCTCAAGTCAAACCGTCAAGTATCAAGTCAAGTCTCAAGTCCTAAACTTTGAGTTTCGAGTCCTAAACAAGTCATAATGTGCTCTTCACCAAATGTAATACCATTTCATATTTTTAACAAGAGTAATAGTTAGTATATTACAAATTTTAAAAATATCCAAATCAAATAAATGCTTAATTAAAATATCTAATAATAATATATGCCATTTAACAGACGCTTTCCAAATAAATGTTATAATTGGTCCCGGGGATCGAACCCACTACCCTGAATTCCATGGAAATACATGGGTAACCCCAAACCGTTATATCCAAAAATAATACTTTTGGGAATCATCTTTCCAAGGGCTCCATCTGAATTCCCCTGCCGACGTTCCTCTGCACTGCCACGCACAACATTTTGTCAGTTGGCACAATTTGATTGGCTGCTGTCCGATTCAAACTGTAAACCGTTAAATGAAGAGTTGATGTGCTGCACACTTTTTTTAATAGTATCATTTTTTTATATATTTGGGCTTGGGGAGGGTATCAAGTCAGGTCGAATCATAAGGCTCAAGTCCAATCAAGTCACGAGTTATTGGTGTCAAAGTCAAGTTGCAAATCATCATATTTGTGACTCGAGTCTGACTTGAGTCCAAGTCATGTGACTCGAGTCCACACCTCTGGCATATTCTAAGTTGTCCTTATGTTAGGCCTTGATCTGGCTATGCTAAATGGCTGACGGCACACTAGTTCATTTTGATGACAAGATTTTCTTATACTGTATGTGTGGAATTATTTTTTATTGAGATTGGGCCCACAAAAAAAAAACACATGTCATCCACAAAAAACAACATGTCATCCGCAGCCTGCACTCGAATCGCGAATGGAGGTTATGTTTTTAATATGCCAATGCCAGGTAGGCTTCACCAGTTGTAAAGCGGATTAATGTGCTTATGTTTAAGAATTTAGCAATAAATATAGCAGCACGAGGAATTTGGGATCCTCTTTTAAATATTGGCCAGTCAAAACTCTGTTTTCAATGACTGGGTTTATAAGAACACATTACTAGGCTCTGTAGGCTATGTGCTCTCCAACTGTGTCCGTCCCAGGTGTCCTAGGCCTGTGGGCTGTTTGGAGTTATTTCAGAGTCAGATTTAGACTCAGAGAGGCAATTCATTTCGCACCAGTCATAAAACATATCCTTTGCTATTTATTTTGTATTGTTATATGTGATAAGTGCATTTTGTTATGTTGCGGAATTGCATTCGGAATAAAATGGTACATAGCCTTATTGTTTTTAAGCTTAGGTAGTCTGTACCTGCAGCCAGAGGGAAGGAGCTGGAACTCGGGTAGTGTGGATGGAAAGAGTCAACCACCATTTTGTTTTGCCTTTTGGAGTGCTCTGCCCAAGTAGAGAGATGACAGCTCTTGCTCTTGCTGCCCCATGATTTTCCCACAAGTCCTGACTATCTTGCCCAACCTGTTTTTCTGTGCAAGCTTGATATCCCCAAACCAGCAGGTCAAGCAGTAGGACAGAATGCTCTCAATTCATGATTTATGACAGCTGATGAAACTGAGGAGTATTCCTGTCTGGCTGGGCCTGGCTCCCCAGTTGGTGGGCCTGCCTCCCAAGTGTGTGGGCCTATGCCCTCACAGGACCACCCATGGCTGTGCCGCAGCTCAGTCATGTGAAATCCATAGATTGGGCCTAATTTATTTATTTCAATTGACTGGTTTCCTTGTATGAACTGTAACTCAGTAAAATTGTTGACATTGTTGCTTGTTGTGTTTATATTTTTGTTCAGTATAGTAGGTCTAGTCACCTCAAACTCTACTCTGGACCTCGAAGCCAGGTCCACTGCATGTATTCATGCATGTATGGCATCATGTCCAACTCCCTCCCTCTCGCTTGCTCTCTCTCTCTCTCTCTCTCTCCCTCGCTCTCTCTCTCTCTCTTGCTCTTGCTTGCTCTCTCTCCCTGGCTTGCTCTCTCTCCCTCTCTCTTTCACTCTGTCCCTCTGTCTCGCTCGCTGTCTGTTACCCTCTCTATTCATTTTTTTTATCTCTCTGTATCTGTCTCTCTCCTTCCTTCCTCTCTTTCAAATTCACAAGGGTTTATTGGTATGGAATCTCTTAAACACATACACTGCCAAAGGAAACAAAACAATGTATCAAATCAATATTGGCAGATAGATAATAAGACAAAGCAATGCTCAATTAGTAATAATGATTACAGGACAATGTTCTCTCTCTCTTTCTCCCTCTCCAGACCCTACATTACTAATAACAGAGCCATTAAGTTGAGTCTGTGTGGAGATAAGTGCTTGTCTGGGTGTTTGTGTGATGATGCCAGTGTTACAACAGAACAATCGGATTAGACAGACATTGAGACAAGATCACACATCTAATCAGTACGTATTGTCTCTATGATGATAGTGTTGCACCATTAACAATCAGACATTACATCAAAGTGGGAAGAGACTCAACGACGCATAAAAAAACAGTACTTTTTTAGTTGCACAAACCTTGTGTGTAAGTGTACATGTGTGTCTGTCCTTATTTGACCACTTAGTTTAAGGCATCTACAAATATAATGACTTTTAAACACTATTCTCTGTTTAAAGTGAGATGTTATGGATTCTAATGGGACAAATAGTATTTTAATCAAGCTTGTTGGAGGGAGGACTTTAACATCTAAAGGAAATAATTAAATGTATTGCCATATTGATTTAATCAAAGGGAACCACTGATTTGATGAATTGCTCTAATAAGAAGGCAGATCATTTGTTAATATTTTAATACCTGCCACACCGATAAATCACATCAAACACGCAAGAAACACTTGAATAAAAGGCTAAAATGAGGACAAGCATAAAAGCGATGAGGTAGAGAATACAATGCAATGAATTGGAGTTCATGAAATAAACAGCATTCGACAAATGTAGCCAATTAATTCACATGAAAGAGCACCACGTAAACAAAAACCATTATGCTGGCTTGTAAAGTGATGTGTAATTCCTATTGGAATCCAGCCGGAGTGAAAATATCTAACAATTGGAACTTTTAATCACCCGGAACCTGCATTCAGAAACACTGCCAGGTTAGGGAAGATTGAGGAGACTACCTAAACCCTCTAAACTGGAACAAATATCTCAGTAATAACGGGTGCAATAAATCCAACTATTTACAGATTGGAATAAATAAGAAAAATGAATGTTTTGTTTTTGTAGCATGGGATTAATCAACCAATCAATGTACATGCAAAAGCACAGATATTGAAACAGAAAATTCTGTAAATCAACCTGCAAATCAAATCAACTAAAATAAAACTGTCACGTGCCAAAAACAACAGGTTTAGACCTTACATTGAAATGCTTACTATAACAAGCCCTTAATTTAAGGATTGTAAATCATGCAGCGCCTTATATCAAGATCGCAGATTTTAGAGAAGCAACAAATGTTTCTACAAGTGTCTTATATCGGCTGAAGGCTTAAATTCTGCACTGTCCAACTTTCAGTAGCTATTACTGCAAAACAAGTCATGATATTGTTTGAGGAGAGCTCCTAACAACAAAACACTTTTTTCTCCAAGATCGGTTTGATAAACTCATCTCTGAAAGTGAAATGTGTACTTAAATCAGAGCAAGATTTCAGAATGTATCATACAAAGTTTCCCAGAGATAACATGAAGTGTCATTTTGTAAGCAAAAAATTATTTTTCATATCCTAAAAAGGTCCATATAGCATCGATTTTGTATTTCCACCCGTTCAATTTGCAAAGAAAGGAATCTGTGAAAATCTCAACCTAATCGTTGTTTCAACAAGTCATATCACGTTTGTATGTATTCCTCAGAGATCCTAGAAGGTAACAAGACTTCACTATATCATTAGGGGTGTAATATATCCTATGACCAAATATGGTGTCCTAGAGAGCGATGCCTTCATGGCACGCCTATGACGCGGGCAGTCATCACTTGAACGACTGTATCTTTGTCAAATAAGCACCAATCAGGGTCCAATAAAGCTAGCTAGATAGCCAATGAGCTGGGCTTTACGGGAATATCTGTAAACCATGTATATGTCATAAAATGTAACTACTAACCTTGTACGACAGCATCCCTTTTCATTTTGGTGTAACGGCTTTCTTCTGTGGACGAAGGATTGGACCAAAGCACAGCGTGGTTAGAGTTCAACATGTTTAATAAAGACCATAAACGTGAACACTACAAAATACCAAAACAACAAATGTGAAAAAAATGAAACAGTCCTATCTGGTGCATAAACACAAAGACAGAAGACAGGAAACAACCACCCACAAAACCCAACACAAAACAGGCAACCTAAATATGGTTCCCAATCAGAGACAATGACTAACACCTGCCTCTGATTGAGAACCATATCAGGCCAAACATAGAAATGGGAAAACTAGACACAACATAGAATGCCCACCCAGCTCACGTCCTGACCAACACTAAAACAAAGAAAACACAAAAGAACTATGGTCAGAACGTGACAGTACCACCCCTCCCAAGGTGCGGACTCCGGGCCTCAAAACCTGAACCTATAGGGGAGAGTCTGGGTGGGCATCTGTCCGTGGTGGCGGCTCTGGGGGAGGACGTGGACCCCACTCCACCATAGTCTTTGTCCGCTTTAGTCTCCTCCTAGGACCGGCGACCCTCGCCACCGACCTTGGACTGGCAATCCTACTAAAGGGCCCCACTGGACTAAACAAACTCCTCCGGACCGAGGGGTAGCTCAGGACCGAGGGGTAGCTCAGGACCAAGGGGTAGCTCAGGACCAAGGGGTAGCTCAGGACCAAGGGGTAGATCAGGACCGAGGGGTAGCTCAGGACCGAGAGGTAGCTCAGGACCGAGAGGTCTGAGTGACTGACGGCTCTGGCAGATCCTGGCTGAATGGCTGCTCTGGCAGATCCTGGCTGAATGGCAGAATGGTCTTGATATGTTCTTCAAAAGAGAGATCAGGGTCCAGAGTAACGCTGAGGTCCTTCACAGTTTTATTTGAGACGACTGTACAACCATTAAGATTAATTGTCAGATTCAACAGAAGATCTCTTTGTTTCTTGGGACCTAGAACAAGCATCTCTGTTTTGTCCGAGTTTAATAGTAGAAAGTTTGCAGCCATCCACTTCCTTATGTCTGAAACACATGCTTCTAGCGAGGGCAATTTTGGGGCTTCACCATGTTTCATTGAAATGTACAGCTGTGTGTCATCCGCATAGCAGTGAAAGTTAACATTATGTTTTCGAATAACATCCCCAAGAGGTAAAATGTATAGTGAAAACAATAGTGGTCCTAAAACGGAACCTTGAGGAACACCGAAATTTACAGTTGATTTGTCAGAGGACAAACCATTCACAGAGACAAACTGATATCTTTCCGACAGATAAGATCTGAACCAGGCCAGAACATGTCCGTGTAGACCAATTTGGGTTTCCAATCTCTCCAAAAGAATGTGGTGATCGATGGTATCAAAAGCAGCACTAAGGTCTAGGAGCACGAGGACAGATGCAGAGCCTCGGTCCGATGCCATTAAAATGTCATTTACCACCTTCACAAGTGCATGACAAGGAATAATTATGGTTACAATTTTGGGGGATGTGGAAAGTCCACTGGATTAATTTTATGACCAGTGTGGGATATATCAGTGATACCTCAAGGTATATTCTAAGGTTATCCCAATCGAGGGGCATGTCCGCCCCTCTCTGTTTTCATGGGGCAGTTTACAACTTGATTTGTTTTCTAAACAGCCTCGTACAGTGTTGCATGCAGCCTCGACCCCCCACTGGCCTGCTCATCATGGATCTGGGCTAATTCCCCCCCATCGTGTCTTGGGACCCCCCCTCCAATGGTTGTTGTTGTCCGATGCACAAACGAAAAGGTAGTGCCCCTTGTATGAGTTGTCAGCAGCCGCGTTTTTAGTAGATTGGCTGTAACCTTTCAACCCAATGTCCTGGTGTTTGTGCTTCAAAACGCTCAGTGGCTGTTGTGGCCTGCCCTTTAACACAGCGTCCGCATGTGGCAACCGTTCCAGTGCCTGCGAACTGAGACCAGGATATCTTTTGGCGATATTGTACAGTGTTTCACCCGCTGGAGTCAACTGGTCAGTGGCGGGACTGATGGCGTTAATTGAATTGTCAGGGTTTTCAGTCCCCATCAAAGCTTAAAATATTTCAAACGGAAGCAGAGTCCACTCTGAACGTTGATGCTTTGTTTCCTGAGACGGCCGCGGTGCTTGTGGAAGTGTCTGAAGGACAAGATAAGTTAGCTACAATACAGCATGACTCAAAGGAGGAGGAAAGTTGGAGGAAAGTTGGAGGAAAGTTGCTCACTCACAGAGACGTGCTTCCATGAAGCATGGAGGAGGAGTGTGATGACGTTGGGGTACTTTGGTGGTGAACCTTTGGTGGTGAACCTACCTATTTATTTAGAATTCAGGGCACACTTAACCAGCATGGCTACCACATCATTCTGCAGCGATACGCCATCCCATCTGATATAATTTATTTTTCTACAGAACAATGACCCAACACACCTCCAGGCTGTGTAAGGGCTATCTGACCAAAAAGCAGAGTAATAAGAGTGCCTCATCACATGACATGGTCTCCACAATCACCCGACCTCAACCCAATTGAGATGGTTTGGGATGAGTTGGACCTCAGAGTGAAGGAAAAGCTGCTAACAAATTCTCAGCATATGTGGGAACTGTTGGAAAAGCATTCCAGGTGAAGCTGGTTGAGAGAATGCAAAGAGTGTGCAAAGCTGTCTACTTTGAAGAATCTCAAAATATAAACACATTTTATTTGGTTAACACTTTTTTGGTTACTACATGATTCCATATGTTATTTCAAAATGTTGATGGCTTCACTATTATTTTACAATGTATAAAATAGTAAAAATAAAGAAAAACCCTTGAATGAGTAGGTGTGTCCAAACGTTTGACTGGTACTGTAGGTGAACAAATTAATTCGCTATCTATTTATCTGATTGATAGTTGATGAAAATGCCATTAACGAGCCAGCTATCTTGAAACTGCTGGGGGGAAAGCTAGCAAACGTTCACTTACGTCCAACCAACAGAGTTCACCTTTGCTAGCTAAGTGGAATCTAGCTAGGTTCTATAAAATAACTAGCTATATAATTGGTAGCTACATTTGAAAGATGGGTAGTTACTGACTTTTTGAACAGTTTTTGACAAACGACTTTGTTCCCATGCGTGGTTCTTGATGTATTTGTGACAGAAAGTTGGCAATATGGGCCCTGGAAGAAAGATGTTTCCCAGCACCTTGCACAGCAGTTGTTTGACCACAGGACTCTAGAGCAGGGATAGGCAACCCTGTTCGTGGAGTGCCGCAGGTACTGCAGGATTTTGTTTCAACTAGACACCACATCAGAGGTGTGTTCACTTCACTTGAACGTTTGCTATGTTGTGGAGTGGTTTGAACTGAATGCTACGTTATCCCAAAACGTTCTTGAGTAGACTTTGAGATACCTTTGTGCTGTTTGGTGGGTATGCCCAACCTGATCTCAGAGCATTTTGTATTATTCTTTATGTAGATCTGAGAATCTCCATTTAGTGTGATATGTATTAATTTGTGGATGTCCATCATCCATGTCCAATTATATTTTACAAATTGCAATTGTACAATATGTTATGAATTAGAGAAATGAATGATATGTTACAAATTCCAATTTGTTGTAGCTAACTTTAGCTAGGTGGGGTTAGGGGAAGGGTTAGGGTTAGGGTCAGCTAAGTAAACTCAACATAAAAAGAAACGGCCCTTTTTCAGGACCCTGTCTTTCAAAGATAATTCATAAAAATCCCAATAACTTCACAGATCTTCTTTGTAAAGGGTTTAAATACAGTTTCCCATGCTTGTTCAATGAAGCATAAACAATTAATGAACATGCAGCTAAGGAGCGGTCATTAAGACACTAACAGCTTACAGACGGTAGACAATTAAGGTCAAGATTATGAAAACTCATGACATTACAGTGGCCTTTCTACTGACTCTGAAAAAGATCAAAAGAAAGATGCCCAGGTTCCCTGCTCATCTGTGTGAACGTGCCTTAGGCATACTGCAAGGAGGCATAGGACTGCAGATGTGCCCAGGGCAATAAATTGCAATGTCTGTACTGTGAGACGCCTAAGACATCACTACAGGGAGACAGGACATCCTCGCAGTGGCAGACCACATGTAACAACACCTGCAGAGGATCGATACACTCGAACATCAGACCTGCGGGACAGGTACAGGATGGCAACAACAACTGCCCGAGTTACACCAGGAATGCACAATCCCTCCATCAGTGCTCAGACTGTCCACAATAAGCTGAGAGAGGCTGGACTGAGGGCTTGTAGGCCTGTTGTTAGACAGGTCCTCACCATGCATCACCTGCAACAACGTCGCCTATGGGCACAAACCCACCGTCGCTGGACCAGACAGGACTGGCAAAAAGTGTTCTTCACTGACGAGTCGCGGTTTTGTCTTACCAGGGGTGATGGTCGGATTCACGTTTATCGTCAAAGGAATGAGCGTTACACCGATGCTTGTACTCTGGAGCAGGATCGAGGTGGAGGGTCCGTCGTGGTCTGGGGCGGTGTGTCACAGCATCATCAGACTGAGCTTGTTGTCATTGCAGGCAATCTCAACGCTGTGCGTTACAGGAAATACATCATACTCCCTCATGTGGTACCCTTACTGCAGGCTCATCCTGACATGACCCTCCATCTTGACATTGCTACCAGCCATACTGATTGTTCTGTGCGTGATTTCCTGCAAGACAGGAATGTCAGTGTTCTGCCATGGCCAGCGAAGACCCCGGATATAAATCCGATATAAATCTGAGTTTAAATGCAAAGTATCTAAATAGTAGTAAGTTGGTCGTAAGTAGCTAATTAGCAAAAATGTTAAAGTTGTCTGTGATGTGATAAGAAACGTGCAACCTTAGGGCTGCTAGATGTTCGTGGTATGCGCCCACCCATCCACCCTGACCAGCCCCCCTACTTTCGTTTTTGTCTTAAGTAACCTTCTGTCTTTTGTAGCCATACCAAACATAACATGTCAAACTTTTTTGACTTTCCCAGATTTAACTTCACATACCATAAGGGAAGATTTCGGCAGTTGGAGAATGGTTAGTGAGAAAGTCCATATTGCAAATGTACGGTCCCTTACTAGACGTCCGAAATCGTTTGTAAAATTCGCGGACGGCGTCGGGCCGAGCGGCAGGGCGGGACCTACCAGGAAGTCATCAAATGAACTTTGTCGGACATTCGGTTTCCGTTTTACAAAAATAATAAGGTTTTGGTCATTTTTTCCGCTGTTCCGGAATATCCCACAAGAGGGCATAAGCAATCATATTGCTATTGGACAAAACATCACGATTCACGACGGGGCCTTAACCTGTTAAGTCGACCCTCTACTTTTTCGAACATTCTGTTATAAATCGCGCACTTGCAATATGATTCTATAGTGAAAAAACATCACCAAATGGACATGATGAAATCAACACAACGAGTGATGGAAAGGAACAACTATCACTGCCTGGCCATCCTGTGTTCCCATAGCAGGCATTAATATCAGAATGACCGGTAAATGCATTTACAACCATATTTTTATTTTTGGGTTACCAGGTGCCTATTTTCAATCACCAGTTGCACAACAATGCGTATCCATCAGAATATTTTAAACAGTCCATAAAGCACTCAGGACGGCCCCCATAGATAGAGGGCCGTAGTATGGTACTCCCATAGCGGGCATGAACAATAGGAGTCCCGGTAAATGCATTTACAACCATATTTTTATTTTTGGGTTACCAGTTGCACAACAATGCACGTGCATTTGCAATATGATTCTATAGTGAAAAAACATCACCAAATAGACATGATGAAATCAACACAACGAGTGATGGAAAGGTACAACTATCACTGCTCGGCCATCCTGTGTTCATCAGGCCAGTCAATTTTGCAGTCCTGCAGGATTTTTTATAGCATGACAAAATTGTGATGGTACATGCCCATTGAACCATATTGCAAATGCACAGTGACTTTGCAAAAGTGAGAAAACATAAACAAATGGACATGATGAAATCAACACAACGAGTGATGGAAAGGTACAACTATCACTGCTCGGCCATCCTGTGTTCATCAGGCCAGTCAATTTTGCATTTTTGAGCATGTCAAATTTCATATGGTAAATGCCTATTGAACCATATTGCAAATGCACGTGCACTTGCAATATGATTCAACAGTGAAAAAACATCACAAAATGGACATGATGAAGTCAACACAACGAGCGTTGGAAGGTAGCAACTATCACTTCCAGGCCATCCTGTGTTCATCAGGCCAGTCAATTTTGCATTTTTTTTTGAGCATGTCAAATTTCATATGGTAAATGCCCATTGAACCATATTGCAAATGCACGTGCACTTGCAATATGATTCTATAGTGAAAAAACATCACCAAATGGACATGATGAAATCAACACAACGAGTGATGGAAAGGAAAAACTATCACTGCCCGGCCATCCTCTGTTCCCATAGCGGGCATTAATATCAGAATGACCGGTAAATGCATTTACAACCATATTTTTATTTTTGGGTTACCAGGTGCCTATTTTCAATCACCAGTTGCACAACAATGCGTATCCATCAGAATATTTTAAACAGTCCATAAAGCACTCAGGATGGCCCCCATAGATAGAGAGCCGTAGTAGGGTACTCCCATAGCGGGCATTGACAATAGGAGTCCCGGTAAATGCATTTACAACCATATTTTTATTTTTGGGTTACCAGTTGCACAACAATGCACGTGCATTTGCAATATGATTCTATAGTGAAAAAACATCACCAAATAGACATGATGAAATCAACACAACGAGTGATGGAAAGGTACAACTATCACTGCTCGGCCATCCTGTGTTCATCAGGCCAGTCAATTTTGCAGTCCTGCAGGATTTTTATAGCATGACAAAATTGTGATGGTACATGCCCATTGAACCATATTGCAAATGCACAGTGACTTTGCAAAAGTGAGAAAACATAAACAAATGGACATGATGAAATCAACACAACAAGTGATGGAAAGGTACAACTATCACTGGTCGGCCATCCTGTGTTCATCAGGCCAGTCAATTTTGCATTTTTGAGCATGTCAAATTTCATATGGTAAATGCCCATTGAAACATATTGCAAATGCATGTGCATTTGCAATATGATTATATAGTGAAAAAAACATCACCAAATGGACATGATGAAATCAACACAACGAGTGATGAAAAGGAACAACTATCACTGCCCGACCATCCCGAGTTCATCAGGCCAGTCAATTTTGCATTTCTGCAGGATTTTTGAGCATGTCAAATTTCTTATGGCATTTGGCCCCAAAAAAAGTTACTTTTGACTTTGACTTTTGACTGCCTATGAAATCATATTGTAAATGGACAAATCATATTCATATTACGTAGAATGTATGCACACATGACTGTAAGTCGCTTTGGATAAAAGCGTCTGCTAAATGGCATATATTATATTCCTTATGCACATGTAAAAAAAAAAAAAAATATGATAATAAAATTGGACAAAAGTGTATTCATACAGTTCTTACATATGTGTAATTGACAAAAAATTCGAAAGAATTTCGAAAAACTGTCCAGAAAGCACTTTTTTAAGGGGTGATAAGTTTTTGACAAAAAAATCATTTTTTCAAAATGTTGCTTTTGGAGGTTGACTTTTGGAGGTTGACTTACATTTCCAATATGAAAAACCATGGTGGAGCGGATTCGCCACCTGTTGAATTTTTAAAGTGTTACGACTGGCAATTGCCATATGGCATTTGCAATACACTTTGCATGAATCAATGCCGAATTGGGTGGTATTGGACAATGTGTATATGGTTTGTCCGATGCCAATGACTTCCCATTAATTTTTGTCCAATACAGGGGGGTATTCCCTTACTAAGTTATGTCTAATGAGACCAGGATGGTGTGCAGCGGTGTATATTGAACCCACAACCCACCTCCTCCCTGTTTTTCAACTGGTCGTTCAGTGCAGCACCGTTTCTGTTCAATTCAACTTTCAATTATGTTTTTATATACTGTATGCAGCCCTGGCCAACTGAGCAAATTGATGAGTTCAGTGATTGCCTAATTCAACACACCTGGTCATCCAGGTCGGTTAAATCAAAAACATGAAGTACCTGCGGCACTCAAGGACCAGGGTTGCCTACCCCTGCCTTAGAGGTATTGGTCAATGCTTATGAACTGAATATTTTATTTGAATTGCCATATATAAATGACACTAACAAAGGGGTTGAATTGTTCAGCAACAAGTGTAGTGAATGCTGACATGGCTTTGGCGATGAAAGGTACATAATGCATTTATTGTCATCTCCTTATCAGGCCACTGCATGCTGTGACAGGGGCCTGTATGGTGACACATCTTCAAGCTGCCTGGCTGAAGACTGTGGCCTTCAGTGGCACTGGAAATCCATCTATCTATATATCTTAGTTGACACACCTGTGTGATATGTCTGCTATACATGAATGAAAATATATTCACCCTGGACATGACTTGCATTACCTGTAGACCTTTTGTATCACAAGCTCCAGGTGTTGTCTTTGTGTTTAAGTTACCACAGAAGTTAGTGAAAGTTAGTGTAAAGACCTGTCATAACTGACCTGTTTGTGTCAGGTTACCGTGGACCACACTCATACAAGAGACATCTCTCACACCCGCCAGAGGGGGAGAGATTGAGAGGTATGGAGGTGTGTGGGGGGGGACAGACAAAATCCCTTTGTCCTCTCACTGTGTAGGAATGGAATGTGTGATGGGCCAATGGAGAACCTACCTCAGAACAGAAACAGGCAATAAATGGACTTTGGGACAACATGTTTCATTAGCTAAAATGGTAGTAATGACGATAGATGGAATATGAAAATGAATGTAGTTTTTTGTTACGTTATTACAAGTTAAATGATGACATAATAACAAAAACATTGTAACTTGAAGAGTTTTCACAATATGTACCTGATGTTTGCACATTATAAGTTGTGTGGGGAATGTCCAGATCATAGAGAATGTTTTTGTAAAGATTATTTGTGAAGTTAGTTGTTTAAATTGGATCTGAGTCAAATCCAGACCTTGGCTCGTAATGAGTTACCCCCAGAGAACTTGCCCTAAAGGCAGAAACACCCACTTCTGACCCAAGGGAGTTCAGAATGAACATATCAGATTAGCTGACCACTCGCTGCAGCCAAGTTCCGATTAGTTGTAACCCCAAAGTGCAACACGAGGTTGAAGAAGACAAAGGAATATTTTAACTTTCTATGCTACGGATGAGTAGCTGTGTCTAAGAGGGTGAATTCAAGCAGGACCACCTGATTACCACTCTCCAAGGAATTGGATGTCTACACTGCTTTCATTCCTACGCTGGAGCCCTGAGCTACATGGCTGACCATACTTAGAAGACCCCCTTTCAGATCAATCAATCAAATTTTATTTATATAGCCCTTCGTACATCAGCTGATATCTCAAAGTGCTGTACAGAAACCCAGCCTAAAACCCCAAACAGCAAGCAATGCAGGTGTAGAAGCACGGTGGCTAGGAAAAACTCCCTAGAAAGGCCAAAACCTAGGAAGAAACCTAGAGAGGAACCAGGCTATGTGGGGTGGCCAGTCCTCTTCTGGCTGAGATGTTCAAATGTTCATAAATGACCAGCATGGTCGAATAATAACAAGGCAGAACAGTTGAAACTGGAGCAGCAGCACAGTCAGGTGGACTGGGGATAGCAAGGAGTCATCATGTCAGGTCGTCCTGGGGCACGGTCCTTGGGCTCAGGTCCTAGTTGAAACTGGAGCAGCAGCATGGCCAGGTGGACTGCGGACAGCAAGGAGTCATCATGTCAGGTAGTCCTGGGGCATGGTCCTAGGGCTCAGGTCAGTTGAAACTGGAGCAGCAGCATGGCCAGGTGGACTGGGGACAGCAAGGGGTCATCATGTCAGGTAGTCCTGACCCTAGCCCCCCGACACCTAGCCCCCCGACACAAACTACTGCAGCATAAATACTGGAGGCTGAGACAGGAGGGTTCAGGAGACACTGTGGCCCCATCCGAGGACACCCCCGGACAGGGCCATGGCGAGGAAACAGACCATGAAGAGAAAGGACACTGACATCATGTGGACAATCAGAGAGTTACACCCGGTAACAACAGAAGCGCTGCCATCAGAGGAGAAGGAAGAACTCGGTCCACAAGGAGATACCCCATCGGAGACCTTCGACACGTAATTACATCATTATATTCTGACCTATAAGAGCGGCAGCTCGGGGCAAGGTTAGGGCTAAACTAAGTATAGTTTACAAATGTACCCAAGTGTGTCTTTCTCTCTATTTTTAAAGCCCCATTTTGTGTAACACGTGTCATATTGTGTTGGCCTGCTAGGGACCTGTTTCATTGCACTAAGTTCTAATCAACAGCCTAGACTGTGTTTTTGTGTTTGTGTATCTTATATGATCATTTTAGCTTGTTAGTAAATACGTCAATAATCAACTCAGTTGGTGTTGTACGGATTTATGTCGTGGGACCCGGGTTTGTGCAGATTCCCAGAATATGTGACATTCAGGATGAGACTGTAGAGGAAGTTAATTAATTAGCAACTGTTGTAAAATCCAAATTCTGATATTCTTTTAGTTAATTTGGGAAATAGAACCTCAATAAAACCAAACTTTCTCACTGTGCCCCAGATTAATGAGTTAAACCTCTTTGGGATATGTGCGACATTAGCGTCCCACCTGGCCAAAAGCCAGAGAAAATGTAGAGCGCCAAATTCAAATAAATTACTATAAAAATCTAACTTTCATGAAATCACACATGTAAGATACCAAATTAAAGCTACACGTGTTGTGAATCCAGCCAACATGTCAGATTTCAAAAAGGCTTTTCAGCGAAAGCAAACAATGCTATTATCTGAGGATAGCACCATAGTAAACGAAGAGAGAAAACATATTTCAACCCTGCAGGCATGACACAAAAATATAAATCATGCCTTACCTTTGACGAGCTTCTTTTGTTGGCACTCCAATATGTCCCATAAACATCACAAATTGTCCTTTTGTTCGATTAATTCCGTCGATATATATCCAAAATGTAAATTTATTTGGCGCATTTGATCCAGAAAAACACCAGGTTGGAACGTGCGCAACGTGACTACAAAATATCTCAAAAGTTACCTGTAAAACTTTACCAAAACATTTCATACAACTTTAGGTCTTTTTTAAAGTAAATAATCGATACAATTGAAGACGGGATGATCTGTTTTCAATACAGGAAGAAAACACACTGACGCTACCTTTCTGGTCACGCGCCTCTATCTAACAGTACACTTGAAGTGACCTGGTGATGTGTTATTGTCTTTGTGTTGGGGGAAGGGAATCTGTGGGGTCTGGGCTGGTAGTTGCTCAATGGAGGTGGTAGTTGTGGTTGGTCGGTGCTGTGTCCATGGTTGGTGCTGATGTTAGGGCTTGGGCTGGGGCCAGGAAAACCTGTGTTGGCGTTGGGGCCAGATTGGAAAATGTGCTGGTACCTGGGCTGGAAACCAGGGGTTGGTGCTGGTACTGTTGGGATCTGTAGAGGGGAGGAAGGACAACCTGAAGTGCAAGTAGAAACACAAAGAGCCATAGACCCAGAAGTCAATGGTAGTACTTCCCTGTGGCCTGCTTGCTATGGGTGATGGTCTGAACTTTGGTCCCTCTGGTGGCCCCCTGTACTGACTTGGTGGTAGACTGGAGGGTGCTGGGAGAGGTGATGGCGATTCAGAGGTTCCAGTGGGTCTGGACTAAGGCTGGCTGGCTTTCTGCTGGGCGGGATCAGGGGCAGGGGTGGGGGGGGGGGGGCTGGATCTGGGTCGCTAAAGAGCAGGTGGGAGGAATCAGGGGCAGTAGGGGGTATGGTAGGGGGGTCAAGGGCAGTTGGTGGTGGGGGTGGGGAGTCAGGGACAGTAAGGGGCAGGGAGGAGCGATCAGAGTGAGTAATGTACTGGGGGAGAGGGGGGTAGTATGGTGAGTGCTCTGGGAGGGGGATACAGATAGGGGGTTTTACGGATCTTGTTTGCCGGCGTTGGGTTTTGGATTCTGGGGTGGTCTTCTAGTCTGGTCTGTTGCTAAGTCTGGTCTTTTCTGTTTGGACATTTTGGTCCAGTTTGGGTCGTCATCTAAGAACTGGGTTTGAGGTGAGGGGTTCTTTCGGTTGTATGTCCTCTCTCGAAACCAGCTCCCCTTCGACCAGTTGTTTGGAGGGGTGGAAGTAGCCAAGAGAGGAGGGGCAGTTGGATGATGGGGGCTTTTTCTGGCATGTCTTGGGTGATGGCAGGGATGTTTTTGAGATATCTTAGGTGGTGGGTTGAGCGGTTCCTATGGAAAGGTCTGGGTCTTTGTTGTTGATGTCTGGTGGAGGGGGTGGGGAATTGGTGGGTTTTGGATTTGAGTTAGTGGGATTGGCCCTTGCCTTGCCGTCACAAGAACTGGAGCAGGTTCTGAAGAAAATACCCTCTTTCCCGCACAGATTGCAGGGGTGTATGGAGGTACAGTCTAAGGAGGATTGGTTGACTTTACAGATCTTGCAGATGATGACTGTGCAGCCTGCAGCCAGTTGGCCCAAATGGCCACAGTTCCTGCATAGTTTGGGAATGCGTAGCAGTGCACGCAGCCTCTGTTGTTTCCTAGCGTGATGGTGCAGGGGAGGTGTTGGACTCCTCCCACTCCAGTTGGGTCCAGTCTTGACAGGTTCAGACATTATCATGACAGTCCAGATGTTGTCTCCATTTAGGACCCTCCTACTGTTGTTGCTGACTTGAGGGTGGCGAACGTGCTTTCTGTTTGCTTGATCCTTCCTCCGCAAATATGGTTCTGGTGGTAAAGCTGCCTGGTCTGCTCCGGGTGGTTGGCGATCTGCTGGTACTAGTGTGGTCGGTGGTGGCCTGAGGAGGGGAGATGGGGAAAAATGTTAGTTAGGGTTTCCCTGCCTTTTCCGCTGAACCAAAGGCAGCGCCAGCCTCAGTCGAGCCACTGTTACAGTTGCTGCCTCCTGGTCTAGTCTAGTGTTATATTCTCCTACATGATTTCAACATTTATACAAATCTCAAAGTGTTTTCTTTCCAATGGTACCAATTATATGCATATCCTGGTTTCAGGGCCTGAGCAACAGGCAGTTTACTTTGGGCACGTCATTCAGGCAGAAATTGAGAACAAAGGATCCTTTTAAAAATAAACGCTCACCAACACGGCGCCATAGATGTGATCTGTGTTTGTGAGGCCTGTTGGACTTACTGCCAAATTTTCCAAAAGTATGTTGGAAGCAGTTTATGGTAGAGAAATTAACATTGAATTGTTTACAAATAGCTCTGGTACACATTCCTGCAGTCAGCATGCCAAAGGCACTCTCCCTCGAAACATCTGTGGTATTGTGATGTGTGACAAACTGCACATTTTAGAGAGGCCTTTTATTATCCCCAGCACAAGGTGGACCTGTGTAATGATCATGCTGTTTAATCAGCTTCTTGATATAACATACCTGCCAGGTGGATGGATTATCTTGGCAA
Source organism: Oncorhynchus keta (assembly GCF_023373465.1). Lineage (NCBI taxonomy): Eukaryota > Metazoa > Chordata > Actinopteri > Salmoniformes > Salmonidae > Oncorhynchus > Oncorhynchus keta. Next base: position 6,808,299 of record NC_068453.1, read on the forward strand.
AGGAGAAATGCTCAGGGATGTAAAAATATTGTGCAAAAACTTTGAAATAAATAATATTTTTGTGCGCATGGAACATTTCTGGGATCTTTTATTTCAGTTTGTGAAACATTGGACCAACATTGGACCAACACTATTTTGCGTTTATATTTTTGTTCGGTGTAGTTATGTAAATCGCGCCCGTCTGCACACTCCTTCTGTAATGTTATAAGGTGGTACTTATTTAAATTAGTTAAGAGAATAAGACGTTACCATTGGTGGTATTCAAATGTGCAGGACCTATAAACTCTCATTCTCCTCCTGTCTCCAGTGCACTCCATCAGTGAATGAATGGACTGTGTGATGTTGCCCACTTTGTTTATTATGCTCTCCTCTCATTATTTCCCAAAATAGAAAACTATGAGACTGTGGTGTCGTAAGACTGATGTAACTACAGCGCTCAGCACAGGACCGGGGATTAATCCTCTTTGTCAGTTTCAGTGTGTGTGTGTGTGTGTGTGTGTGTGTGTGTGTGTGTGTGTGTGTGTGTGTGTGTGTGTGTGTGTGTGTGTGTGTGTGTGTGTGTGTGTGTCAATGTGTACCAAGGTTATTATAGTAAATTAAAACTGAAACTAAAACAAAACTTATCATTAAACAAAGATTTTGTAAACTGAACTATAATAACTATGATGAAATTATTATATTTGACTCCAAAATGAACTAAAATGAAAAAAAATTGATATACTTAAATATACTTAAAATGCCCTTTTTAGAAAACAATAGAAAACATGAAAAAATAGACAGTATAAAAAAAATTAGCAGTAGGCATAAAATCATTTACAATAAACACCTTGCATCTTTATAAAACACAAAGGGCATATTTTACTTGCTGTTGCAATAAGAAATGCATTTCACTCAAAGTTAAAGAAAAGAGGTATTAACAGGTGTGATACCACATCTGAGAGATTATGGTTCTTTACAGCACCGAGGACAGTTACCACGGGCACATTGAGCACAATCACGAGGCTTGGTGTGAAGATGAAGTCCCTTATGATCCCCATCACATTCTTGTCAACACCACTGACACCGATCTATAAAAGGACACGGTTGATGAATCTTATGATATCCCCCTATCATGTAACCAATCGGATTTTAGCAGAAAAACATCGGGCAATAGCACTCTTGATAACCTGGATGAGTATAAGAAAAATAAGCACAACTCACACTATTGGAAGTATCATGCACACCCAAAAACTTCCCCATGTGCCAAATGTGGAAGATAACCACATGACTAAGCCTAAATCATCTGGATTGTAATCATGATATTTAGAGCCCTCAGTCCTGATCTTTTGGATTAGGTCAGTTATTTCCTCAGAATTATCAGGAATGTAAGTACGTGATGATGACCCAATAACAGCACATGCACCCCCCTGTGCAGCCAGAAGATAGTCAAGGGCCAAGCCATTTTGCATTGCCACAGTCCAAATGTCAGCCATCTCAGCAGTAATTAACTCAAGACTCTCAGCTGTACTATTAGCTAGGACTTCCAAAGAGTTAGCCATATTAATAACCTCCTGTGCTATTTCAGAAATACCATAAGAGGGAAAAACAATTGCAAAGAATATCTCAGTTTCTGTAATCACAAGGTTTATAACGGTGTGAAAAAGGAGAGTTCACAGAATTTCTTACATGGGGTACGACATATCCCAAATAACACGACCCTTGCCACAACTTTGATAACCAGGAATAGACATAGGATCCACAGATAAAGTATGTCCCATTAGTAGCTATCACACCATTATTGATGATATTACCGCAAGTAATGGCATAAAAAGTAGTCAGAGTGCCATTACTGAGAGTCAATGCAGCAGATGTTAGACATTCCGCAACCGTAGTGCTGTCACAGACAGATAGCTCTGTGGTCTGATCACATTTACTCTGTCCTACTTTGACAACCACGTCCTGGTGAAGTTGAGACAAGTTCCCAGAGAGTGACCTATTAAAACATAACCACCCAACAGGGGCATGTGTAATAAGATGGTCGCTGATTAGTGTCATTGGTAATTTCAAATGAAGGGAGGTACCTATCACTCCAGGATGTTAGCTCCACCCCCAACTTATCCACATGCTGTTGAATGGACACACATCCAGGAGTATCAGGCCTGCTCCAGCACCTATCTGCAGAACTAGGTACTCTCACATGTTGATACTCAACACTCTCACCCCAATTAGTACCAATAATCGCCTTATACCTATCAACATCTCTCCATATACCCAACATGTTACTCTGTTTAAAATGAATAGCCCCTAGAGGAATACCTGCCCTTGATGTAAATGGAGAATACAGTTGAAGTCGGAAGTTTACATACACCTTAGCCAAATACATTTAAACTCCGTTTTTCACAATTCTTGACATTTAGTCATAGTTAACATTCCCTGTCTTAGCTCAGGTAGGAGGATCACCACATTATTTTAAGAATGTGAAATGTCAGAATAATACTAGAGAAAATTATTTATTTTAGCTTTTCTTTCTTTTATCACATTCCCAGTGGGTCAGGAGTTTACAGACACTCAATTAGTATTTGGTAGCATTGCCTTTAAATTGTTTAACTTGGGTCAAACGTTCCGGGTAGCCTTCCATAATCTTCCCACAATAATGTGGGTGAATTTTGGCCCATTCCTCCTGACAGAGCTGATGTAACAGAGTCAGGTTTGTAGGCCTCCTTGCTCGCACACGCGTTTTCAGTTCTGCCCACACATTTTCTATGGGATTGAGGTCAGGGCTTTGTGATGGCCACTTAAATACCTTGACTTTGTTGTCCTTAAGCCATTTTGCCACAACTTTGGAAGTATGCTTGGAGTTATTGTCCATTTGGAAGACCCATTTGTGACCAAGCTTTAACTTCCTGACTGATGTCTTGAGATGTTGCTTCAATATATCCACAATTTTCCTTCCTCATGAAGCCATTTATTTTGTGAAGTGCACCAGCCCGTCCTGCAGCAAAGCACCCCCACAACTTGATGCTGCCACCCCGTGCTTCATGGTTGGGATGGTGTTCTTTGGCTTGCAAGTCTCCCCCGTTTTCCTCCAAACATAACGATGGTTATGATGACCAAACAGTTCTATTTTTGTTTAATCAGACCAAAGGACATTTCTCAAAAAAGTACAATCTTTGTCCCCATGTTGGTTGCAAACCGTATTCTGGCTTATTCATGGCGGTTTTGGAGCAGTGGCTTCTTCCTTGCTGAGCGGCCTTTCAGGTTATATCGATATAGGACTCGTTTTACTGTGGATATAGATCATTTTGTACCTGTTTCCTCCAGCATCTTCACAAGGTCTTTTGCTGTTGTTCTGGGATTGATTTTCACCTTTCGCACCAAAGTACGCTCATCTCTAGGAGACAGAACGCGTCTCCTTCCTGAGCGGTGTGACGGGTGCCTGGTCCCATGATGTGTATAGTTGTGTTCGCACCAAAGTACGCTCATCTCTAGGAGACAGAACGCGTCTCCTTCCTGAGCGGTGTGACGGGTGCCTGGTCCCATGATGTGTATAGTTGTGTTCGCACCAAAGTACGCTCATCTCTAGGAGACAGAACGCGTCTCCTTCCTGAGCGGTGTGGCGGCTGCCTGGTCCCATGATGTGTATAGTTGTGGACTCATGTTTGTACAGATGAACGTGGTACGTTCATGCGTTTCGAAATTGCTCCCAAGGACGAACCAGACTTGTGGTGATGTCAAGCAAAGAGGCACTGAGTGGGTAGGCCTTGAAATACATCCACAGGTACACCTCCAATTGACTCATATTGTGTCAATTATCCTATCAGAAGCTTCTAAAGCCATGACATAATTTTCTGGAATTTTCCAAGCTGTTTAAAAGCATAGTCAACTTTGTGTATGTGAACTTCTGACCCACTGGAATTGTGATACAGTGAAATAATCTGTCTGTCAACAATTGTTGCAAATATTACTTGTGTCATGTAGCTGTCCTAAACGACTTGCCAAAAGTATAGTTTGTTGATTAACAAGACATTTTTGGAATGGTTGAAAAACAAGTTTTAAATACTCCAACCTAAGTGTATGTAAACTTCCGACTTCAACTGTATATGCTTTGCATAAAATACGGGCAATGCAGTGACTTTAGCACCTGTATCTAGAAAAAAAAATCTACTGCAAAGTTGTTAACCATCATGTTCACATATATTCCGTCCTATTTCGTATGTATACCAGCTGACATGGGACGTAAGAGGGGTCCGTTAGTTTACCTCCACGACATGCAGCAAACTCTTCTGCTGGGCGGGAGAGAGCTTCTTAAATTTCTGCATCAGCATTGTGTCGTTGGGGCTGTTTCCATTTTCCCTTAGACTGAATGAATAACGTTGTTGTTTTCACTTGGAATCTGCACAACTCTGATGACAGCCGGTTTATTATGTTGAATGATGTCTCTGTCCTGTTGTTAAAGCCTGTCGATGATGCCACAGTTGTCTCTTCCAATCAGTAGTTGTGTAAACACGTTTTTTTTCCCGCAAATCATTGCATCAACTGATATGTGATTGCCCCATTTTTGGAGGAATTGAGTGTATCTTCATCTTGCATGTCGGGTAACCCACTGTGTCTAACCACGTCTGCTCTGAACCTTTCTTCAAATTCAACAACCGTTTCTTTCGGTTCTTGGACACATTTGGTTATCTCTCCCCAATTGGTGGTTGCATTGGTCAGACCCTTAAGGAAAACATGTATAGCTCTCCATCCATCTGCCACATCTTGCTCTTCACCACCCACAGCTCTATAAACCTTTTCTTCAAGTACGCCATGTTGACAGTTGTTCAAAACAAAGGCTAATAACTGTAACCCATCATAAGGATTTAGATTGTATAGTTTCTTATGTTGCTTTAAATGGTCCCATGTCTTCATACCCACATCTCTCGGATGCTTCAAAGTCTTTGACCGTTCATCTAACTGTTTTGGAGATGCTGATTTATGTGTGATTACTGTCACTGGAGGTTTGTCTTTACTTCCTTTAACAGCCACTCACCACTGTCAGAATCTGTTAACTCAAAGCCAGGCAGTGCTGACCAGATGCTTGAACCCAGATCTGCCTTGCGCAACTCAGTGTGAAGGTAGATGGAGGGAACAGAGAGCCCGCAGGTGGGGGTCAAGTTTGACTTTTCCACCCATGTCTCCTGCAATAGTTGAATTTCTCCTTTAAGGTTTTTATCTGTTCAAGAGCCCTCAAACTCTCTTTATCTCTCTGAAATATTCTATCATGAGTATTGCAAATAAATGTATCATCACATTTCCTTACTTTGGGTTTTATACAGTTAAAGACCATCGTGTATTTGTCAATGAGTTAGACATTCTCTGTATTTTCCCCCAAGCGTTTTGTATATCAGACAGATTCCATATTCCACCTTTGTCAACAATGACACAACATTTCTTTATTATCTTTTGCCTACACCTCTTCTTGGAAATGGTTCTTGATATCACTAGACAGTGAATTTAATATATATTTTCATGTTCACATCCAGAGGAGCTGTCCCGTCCTTTCCCAGAGTGGTTCTTTCACTTAAAAATGACACATTAACTTCAAAAGTTGTAAAATATATATCTCTATGTTTATATATTTATTTAACCCAATATTTATTTTTTATTTTTTTTTTATTTCACCTTTATTTAACCAGGTAGGCTAGTTGAGAACAAGTTCTCATTTGCAACTGCGACCTGGCCAAGATAAAGCATAGCAGTGTGAACAGACAACACAGAGTTACACATGGAGTAAACAATTAACAAGTCAATAACACAGTAGAAAAAAAGGGGGAGTCTATATACAATGTGTGCAAAAGGCATGAGGTAGGCGAATAATTACAATTTAGCAGATTAACACTGGAGTGATAAATGATCAGATGGTCATGTACAGGTAGAGATATTGGTGTGCAAAAGAGCAGAAAAGTAAATAAATAAAACAGTATGGGGATGAGGTAGGTGAAAATGGGTGGGCTATTTACCAATAGACTATGTACAGCTGCAGAGATCGGTTAGCTGCTCAGATAGCTGATGTTTGAAGTTGGTGAGGGAGAAAAAAGTCTCCAACTTCAGCGATTTTTGCAATTCGTTCCAGTCACAGGCAGCAGAGTACTGGAACGAAAGGCGGCCAAATGAGGTGTTGGTTTTAGGGATGATCAATGAGATACACCTGCTGGAGCGCGTGCTACGGATGGGTGTTGCCATCGTGACCAATGAACTGAGATAAGGTGGAGCTTTACCTAGCATGGACTTGTAGATGACCTGGAGCCAGTGGGTCTGGCGACGAATATGTAGCGAGGGCCAGCCGACTAGAGCATACAAGTCGCAGTGGTGGGTGGTATAAGGTGCTTTAGTGACAAAATGGATGGCACTGTGATAGACTGCATCCAGTTTGCTGAGTAGAGTGTTGGAAGCCATTTTGTAGATGACATCGCTGAAGTCGAGGATCGGTAGGATAGTCAGTTTTACTAGGGTAAGCTTGGCGGCGTGAGTGAAGGAGGCTTTGTTGCGGAATAGAAAGCCGACTCTTGATTTGATTTTCGATTGGAGATGTGTGATATGAGTCTGGAAGGAGAGTTTGCAGTCTAGCCAGACACCTAGGTACTTATAGATGTCCACATATTCAAGGTCGGAACCATCCAGGGTGGTGATGCTTGTCGGGCATGCGGGTGCAGGCAGCGATCGGTTGAAAAGCATGCATTTGGTTTTACTAGCGTTTAAGAGCAGTTGGAGGCCACGGAAGGAGTGTTGTATGGCATTTAAGCTCGTTTGGAGGTTAGATAGCACAGTGTCCAATGACGGGCCGAAAGTATATAGAATGGTGTCGTCTGCGTAGAGGTGGATCAGGGAATCGCCCGCAGCAAGAGCAACATCATTGATATATACAGAGAAAAGAGTCGGCCCGAGAATTGAACCCTGTGGCACCCCCATAGAGACTGCCAGAGGACCGGACAGCATGCCCTCCGATTTGACACACTGAACTCTGTCTGCAAAGTAATTGGTGAACCAGGCAAGGCAGTCATCCGAAAAACCGAGGCTACTGAGTCTGCCGATAAGAATATGGTGATTGACAGAGTCGAAGGCATGGCAAGGTCGATGAAGACGGCTGCACAGTACTGTCTTTTATCGATGGCGGTTATGATATCGTTTAGTACCTTGAGTGTGGCTGAGGTGCACCCGTGACCGGCTCGGAAACCAGATTGCACAGCGGAGAAGGTACGGTGGGATTCGAGATGGTCAGTGACCTGTTTGTTGACTTGGCTTTCGAAGACCTTAGATAGGCAGGGCAGGATGGATATAGGTCTGTAACAGTTTGGGTCCAGGGTGTCTCCCCCTTTGAAGAGGGGGATGACTGCGGCAGCTTTCCAATCCTTGGGGATCTCGGACGATATGAAAGAGAGGTTGAACAGGCTGGTAATAGGGGTTGCGACAATGGCGGCGGATAGTTTCAGAAATAGAGGGTCCAGATTGTCAAGCCCAGCTGATTTGTACGGGTCCAGGTTTTGGAGCTCTTTCAGAACATCTGCTATCTGGATTTGGGTAAAGGAGAACCTGGAGAGGCTTGGGCGAGGAGCTAAGGGGGGGGCGGAGCTGTTGGCCGAGGTTGGAGTAGCCAGGCGGAAGGCATGGCCAGCCGTTGAGAAATGCTTATTGAAGTTTTCGATAATCATGGATTTATCGGTGGTGATCATGTTACCTAGCCTCAGTGCAGTGGGCAGCTGGGAGGAGGTGCTCTTGTTCTCCATGGGCTTCACAGTGTCCCAGAACTTTTTGGAGTTGGAGCTACAGGATGCAAAATTCTGCCTGAAGAAGCTGGCCTTAGCTTTCGTGTATTGGTTCCTGACTTCCCTGAACAGTTGCATATCACGGGGACTATTCGATGCTATTGCAGTCCGCCACAGGATGTTTTTGTGCTGGTCGAGGGCAGTCAGGTCTGGAGTGAACCAAGGGCTGTATCTGTTCTTAGTTCTGCATTTTTTGAACGGAGCATGCTTATCTAAAATGGAGAGGAAGTTACTTTTAAAGAATGACCAGGCATCCTCAACTGACGGGATGAGGTCAATGTCCTTCCAGGATACCCGGGCCAGGTCGATTAGGAAGGCCTGCTCACAGAAGTGTTTTAGGGAGCGTTTGACAGTTATGAGGGGTGGTCGTTTGACTGCGGCTCCGTAGCGGATACAGGCAATGAGGCAGTGATCGCTGAGATCCTGGTTGAACACAGCGGAGGTGTATTTGGAGGGCCAGTTGGTCAGGATGACGTCTATGAGGGTGCCCTTGTTTACAGAGTTAGGGTTGTACCTGGTGGGTTCCTTGATGATTTGTGTGAGATTGAGGGCATCTAGCTTAGATTGTAGGACTGCCGGGGTGTTAAGCATATCCCAGTTTAGGTCACCTAACAGAACAAACTCTGAAGCTAGATGGGGGGCGATCAATTCACAAATGGTGTCCAGGGCACAGCTGGGAGCTGAGGGGGGTCGGTAAGCAGGCGGCAACAGTGAGAGACTTATTTCTGGAGAGAGTGATTTTCAAAATTAGTTGATCGAACTGTTTGGGTATGGACCTGGAAAGTATGACATTACTTTGCAGGCTATCTCTTCAGTAGACTGCAACTCCTCCCCCTTTGGCAGTTCTATCTTGACGGAAGATGTTATAGTTGGGTATGGAAATCTCTGAATTTTTGGTGGCCTTCCTGAGCCAGGATTCAGACACAGCAAGGACATCAGGGTTAGCAGAGTGCTAAAGCAGTGAGTAAAACAAACTTAGGGAGGAGGCTTCTGATGTTGACATGCATGAAACCAAGGCTTTTTCGATCACAGAAGTCAACACATGAGGGTGCCTGGGGACATGCAGGGCCTGGGTTTACCTCCACATCACCCGCAGAACAGAGAAGGAGTAGTATGAGGGTGCGGCTAAAGGCTATCAAAACTGGTCGCCTACAGCGTTGGGGACAGAGAATAAGAGGAGCAGGTTTCTGGGCATGGTAGAATATATTCAGGGCATAATGCGCAGACAGGGGTATGGTGGGGTGCGGGTACAGCGGAGGTAAGCCCAGGCCCCGGGTGATGATGAGAGAGTTTGTATCTCTGGACATGCTGGTTGTAATGGGTGAGGTCACCGCAATGTGTGGGAGGTGAGACAAAGGAGTTATCAGGGGTATGAAGAGTGGAACTAGGGGTTCCATTGTGAACTGAAACAATGATAACTAACCTGAACAACAGTATACATGGCATATTGACATTTGAGAGAGACATACAGTGAGGCATACAGTAATCACAGGTGTTGAATTGGGAAAGCTAGCTAAAACAGTAGGTTAGACAGCAACAGCTAATCAGCTAGCATGACAACAGCAGGTAAAATGGCGTTGACTAGGCAACGGGGCCAACAGATAAAACAAACAAGCAGAATGGAGTACCGTGATTAATGGACAGTCCAGCGTGCATCAGCTATGTGGCCAAGAGATCAATGTCCAGGGGGCAGCGGTGGGGCAGAGAAGCTGGACTGGCGAGTGTTATCCAGGTTAAAAAACTAACAATGACTAGTTAGCTGGTTAGCTTCTTGAGTGTGTTCTAAAAATAAAAAAAATAATAGCGATTCCGTATCACATTGGGTGAGGCAGGGTTCCGGAAGGTATAAACAAATTAAAAATCAAAAAGAGATAGAAAGTAAATATGGGTGTTTGGGACGCGGCGATGCAGACGGTTAGCAGGCCTGTGCTAGCAAGCTAACAGTTCAGCTGATGAGCGGTTAGTTGAAGACCGCTAGCATGGCTGGTGGTTAGCTGGCTAGTTTCAGTTGAGCTTCAGTTGAGGGGTTCCGGTTCCGAAGTAAATATAAATACTTTAGGAAACATAGCTACATTGGGTGAGGCGAGTTGCAGGAGAGTATTTGGAAGCTTAGGTTTAGCAAAAAGTTTTTAAAGAGATATGCGAACAAAAATATGCAAAAAATGTAAAAAACGAAAAAGAAACGATATATACAGGGGACACGACACGACAGGACGACTTACTGCTACGCCATCTTGGATCCAATCCAGTGGGGAGAACAAGTATTTGATACATTGCCGATTTTGCAGGTTTTCCTACTGACAAAGCATGTAGAGGTCTGTAATTTTTATCATAGGTAGATTTCAACTGTGAGAGACAGGAATCAAAAACAAAAATCCAGAAAATAACATGATTTTTAAGTAATTCATTTGCATTTTATTGCATGACATAAGTATTTGATCACCTACCGACCAGTAAGAATTACGGCTCTCACAGACCTGTTAGTTTTTCTTTAAGAAGTCCTCCTGTTCTCCACTCATTACCTGTATTAACTGCACCTGTTTGAACTCGTTACCTGTATAAAAGACACCTGTCCACAGACTCAATCAAACAGTCTCCAACCTCTCCACAATGGCCAAGACCAGAGAGCTGTGTAAGGACATCAGGGATACAATTGTAGACCTGCGCAAGGCTGGGATGGGCTACAGGACAATAGGCAAGCAGTTTGGTGAGATTGCAACAACTTTTGCTGCAATTATTAGAAAATGGAAGAAGTTCAAGATGACGGTCAATCACCCTCGGTCTGGGGCTCCATGCAAGATCTCACCACTTGGGGCATCAATGATCATGAGGAAGGTGAGGGATCAGCCCAGAACTACATGGAAGGACCTGGTCTGGAATGGGAAAAGGTCACGTGGTTGATGAGACAGAAATAGAGCTTTTTGGTATAAACTCCACTCGCCATGTTTGGAGGAAGAAGAAGGATGAGTACAACCCTAAGATCACCATCACAACTGTGAAGCATGGAGGTGGAAACATCAACCTAGTGGTTAGAGCATTGGACTAGTAACTGGAAGGTTGCAAGTTCAAACCCCCGAGCTGACAAGGTACAAATCTGTCATTCTGCTCCTGAATAGGCAGTTAACCCACTGTTCCTAGGCCGTCATTGAAAATAAGAATTTGTTCTTAACTGATTTGCCTGGTTAAATAAAGGTAAAATAAAAATAAAAAATATATATATTTGGGGATTCTTTTCTGCATTTGGCAAATCTGACCATAATTCTATTCTCCTGATTCCTGCTTACAAGCAAAAGCTAAAGCAGGAAGTACCAGTGACTCGCTCAAAATGGAAGTAGTCAGATGACATGGATGCTACTCTACAGGACTGTTTTGCTAGCACAGACTGGAATATGTTCCGGGATTCATCCAATGACATTGAGGAGTATACCACCTAAGTCACCAGCTTCATCAATAATTGCATACACAAAGTAGGCCCCACAGTGACCATGCGTACATTTCCCAACCAGAAGCCATGGACTACAGACAACATCCGCACCGAGGTAAAGGCAAGAGCTGCAGCTTTCAAGTAGTGGGACACTAATCCAGACGCTTATAAGAATTCCCGCGGTGCCCTTAGACATACGTACCACCAAACAAGCAAAGCGTCAATACAGGAATAAGATTGAATCCTACACCGGCTCTGATTCTCGTAGAATGTGACAGGGCTTAATAAAAGAAGAACTAACAAACTAGCTAACTCCTCGAGTGCACAAAGGTTAGCAGAGGGAGGACGATACACCCATATAACAGTTATGGATACATTTTTCCCCAAACAAATGCTTAAATATAGTAGCTAAAATATTTGGGCAAGTGAAATGGATTTCAGTAACGATAGATTCATAATATTTGAATAAGAATGGCCACTCCACCACCTCTACTCTGTCTATAATCTCTGAACATATTATAACCCTAAATTGTAATATCAGAGTCCAGAATGTCCCTACAGATCCAAGTTTCAGTCAATACAAAAATGTATGAATTCTCCAGTACTGCTTGCTGTGAGCTAACAGAGAGAAAAGTCTATGACTTGGGTGCCTGGACTCTTTGTCAATTTTTGTAGCCGTCCAGTAGATAACAACCCAGTACTTAATTGGAGCCAAGATTCCTGACATCCACAATCTATATACCCAGCGGTGTCAGAGGAAGGCTCAAAAAATTGTCAGACTCCAGGCACCCAAGTTAGCTCTTTTTTGGGGATAGTACTGATCTTAAGAATTATTGACCCATTTCAAGGCTTTCTTGTATAGCTACGTTTCTTGAATCCTTGGTGCAACTCTTTTTGTATCTGAGTAATGTGTTTAACTTGGCAAGTCTTAATTTGAATGGTTAATGATCTTGTCAAAGTGTTAGACACTAAAATTAAATGTTATGCTTTGTTTGTGGACCTGTCAAAAGCTTTATATAATGTTGAACATGCTATTTTATTGAATTAGTTTCCTCGATAAGCCTGAGCTCCTACGCCTGCTCATGGTTTCATGATCATCTTAGTGACATAACTCAGGCCATCGTGATTGATGGTGTTAAATCCGAATTTCTAGAAGTATATAAAGGTGTTCCGCAGGGGTCTATACTAGGACCGGTCCTTTACATTACTTGTATACATTAAAACAAAAATATAATTTCAAAGATTTTACTGATTTACAGTTCAAATAAGGAAATCATTCGATCTATGGATTTCACATGACCAGGAATCAGGGGCACAACTTTTAAAAAAATGGTCTTTGTTTTTTGTCTGAGTGTCTAAACACTCCAAATAGTCTACCCGACCGCTCAAAGGCATCTGCATGATCCTAACGCACACCTTTGCCTCATTTTGTATCACATTCCAATGATAAATCTGGGGGGGACAAAAATGCAATTTCAAAATGTGGGGGGATATGTCCCCCCGGTCCCCAGTGAAAGTTGCACCCCTGCTAAGCATACAGATATGAATCTGTACTTTGCTTAGAGTTGATCAGGCTGTTGATTGTGGCTTGTGGGATGTTTTCCCACTCCTTTTCAATGGTTGTGCAAAGTTGCATCAATCCAGAGCCTCCCAAACATGCTCAATGGGTGACATGTCGGCTGAGTATGCAGGCCATGCAAGAACTGGGACACTCGTCACGGTATTGCTGTGCATTCAAATTGCCATTAATAAAATCGAACTGTGTTCGTTGTCCGTAGACTATGCCTGCCCATAACCCCACTGCCACTGTTCTCTGCACTCTGTTCACAATGTTGACAGCAAACCGGTTGCTCACATGACGCCAGGTAGTTGAAACTGGGATTCAACAGTGAAGACCACACATCTCCAGCGTGTCAGTGGCCATCGAAAGTGAGCATTTGACCACTTAAGACGGTTACCATGCCGAACTGCAGTCAGGTCTAGACCCTGGTGTCGACATCGAGCATGCAGATAAGCTTCCCAGAGACAGTTTTTGACAGTTTGTGCAGTAATACATTGGTTGTGCAAACCAACAGTTTCATCAGCTGTCCATGTGGCTGGTCTCAGATGATACCACAGGTGAAAAAGCCAGATGTAGAGGTCCTGGGCTGGTGCAGTTACATATGGTCATGTGGTCTGCGGTTGTGTGGGTTTCTGACAGTTTGTGCAGATATTCTTTGGTTGTAAAAACCCACAGTTTCATCAGCTGTCCGATTGGATGGTCTCGGATGATCCCACAGGTGAAGAAGCCAAATGTGGAGGTCCTGGTTGTGGTTGTGAGGCCGGTTGGACATACTGCCAAATTCTCTAAAATGGTGTTGGAAGCGGCTAATGGTTGAAAATTTAGCCTTCAATTATCTGGCAACAGCTCTGGTGGACATTACTGCAGTAAGCATGCCAGTCGCACGCTCCCTCAAAACTTGAGTCATCTGTGGCATTGTGTTGTGTGACATCTGCACAGTTTAAAGTGGCCTTTTATTGTCCCCAGCTCAAGATGCACCTGTGTAATGATCATGCTGTTTACTCAGCTTCTTGATATACCACACCTGTCAGGTGGATGGATTATCTTGGCAAAGGAGAGATGCACACTACCAGGGGTGTAAACAAATTTGTGAACAAAATGTGAGAGAAACATGCTTCTTGTGCATGTGACAAGGCTACAGTCCGATTTTGCAGTTGTGAAGAAAGCCCTTGATTTAAAACTAGTATTTAATATGGGTATAATCTAAATACATGTTTTTTTCACATTCTCGTATGAGTGTCTCAGATGGATGATATCTTTATTCATCGTATGGTTCTATATTGCAACGAATTGTTGCATACAAATGCCTTAGTATTAGGATTGACAATGATTTATTGTTTCAAAAAAAGACAGGACTGAGCTTGTTATTAAGAAACTTTTTTGTCTCTCTCTGGTCAGCAGGAAGCAAATTGTGCAGTCATCCTTTATACCTGTTCTTGATTATGGTGATACTATCTATTCTAGTGCAGCTGCCTCTACTCTCAAACCCTTGGATGCCATTTTTCATAGCGCCCTTTGTTTAATCAAAGGACATTGTTTTATTACTCATCAATATATTCTTTACCAAAAGGTTGGCTGGACCTATTTGAAGTCACGTACACTATCGTTCAAAAGTTTGGGATCACTTAGAAATGTCCTTGTTTTTTAAAGAAAAGCACATTTCTTGTCCATTAAAATAACATCAAATTGATGACAAATACAGTGTAGACATTCTTAATGTTGTAAATGACTATTGTAGCTGGAAACGGCAGATTTGTTATGGAATATCTACATAGGCGTACATTGTCAACAACCATCACTCCTCTGTTCCAATGGCACGTTGTGTTAGTTAATCCAAGTTTCTTAATTTTAAAAGGCTAATTGATCATTAGAAAAACCTTTTGCAATTATGTTAGCACAGCTGAAAACTATGTTTCTGATTAAAGAAACAATAAAACTGGCCTACTTAACTTCTTGCGACTCTCAAACACGGATCCGGGAGCGTAATCATCGCCTCAAACTAATTAGCATAACGCAGCGGACATGAATCTTCTAGAAAATCTTCCTATTCATGAAAATCACAAATGAAATATATTGAGACACAGCTTAGCCTTTTGTTAATCACACTGTCATCTCAGATTTTCAAAATATGCTTTACAGCCAACGCTAGACAAGCAGTTGTGTAAGTTTATCATGGCATAATGCTATGCTAGGCTCTGCTAGCAGCAGGCAACATTTTTACGAAAATAAGAAAAGCAATCAAATTACATAATTTACCTTTTGAAGAACTTCGGATGTTTTCACTCAGGAGACTCCCAGTTAGATAGCAAATGTTCCTTTTTTCCAAAAATATATTTTTTGTAGGCGAAATAGCTCCTGTTTGTTCTTCACGTTTGGCTGAGAAATCGACCGGAAAATGCGGTCACTTCAAGGCCAAACTTTTTTCCAAATTAGCTCCATAATATCGACAGAAACATGGCAAACTTTGTTTAGAATCAATCCTCAAGGTGTTTTTCACATATCTATTCGATAATATATCCGTCAGGACAATTGGTTTCTCATTAAAAGCGATTGAAATAATGGCAACCTCAGTACTTTACGCAAGATTTTCTGCGGTAGCCATCATGTGACCACTTGCTCCATGGTCCCTTACTGCTCCCTTACTGCTATTCTTCAACATAAATGCATAAAAAGACGTCACAATGCTATAGACACCTTGGGGAATACGTAGAAAGCGTAAGCTCATTCGTAGCCATATAAGGAGTCATTGTCATGCAGGGCTTTCAAAATATGGGGCACTTCCTGTTTGGATTTTTATCTGGGTTTCGCCTGTAACATCAGTTCTGTTGCACTCACAGACAATATCTTTGCAGTTTTGGAAACGTAAGAGTGTTTTCTACCCAAAGCTGTCAATGATATGCATAGTCGAGCATCTTGTCATGACAAAATATCCCGTTTAAAATGAGAACGTTTTTTTATCCAAAAATGAAAATACTGCCCCCTAGTTACAAAAGGTTAAGACTCGTTGAGAAAATGGAGCATCAGTATTTGTGGGTTCGATTACAGGCTCAAAATGGCCAGAAACAAAGATTTTCTTCTGAAACTCATCTGTCTATTCTTGTTCTGAGAAATTAAGGCTATTCCATGGGAGAAATTGACAAGAAACTGGCTTTAACCAGAATAGAAAGAGGAGTGGGTGGACAAGTGAGCAAGAGGACAAGTACATTGGAGTGTCTAGTTTGAGAAACAGACGCCTCACAAGTCCTCAACTGACAGCTTCATTAAATAGTACCCGCAAAACACCATTCTCAACATCAACAGTGAATAGGCGACTCCGGGATGCTGGCCTTCTAGGCAGAGTTCCTCTGCCAATTATATCCATATTCTAGATTCTGGGCATGAGAAATAGGCCGTTTCATTTTGGGTTCGTTTTTTTATCCAAAAATCTAAATACTGCCCCCTAGTCTCAAGAGGTGTTTAAGGAGAAGTGTCTAAAGTCTAATACATCTAAAGTCCATACATAACACTTGAATTTTCATCAACATTTATAATGAGTATTTCTGTGATTTCATGTGGCTCTCTGCACAATCACCACTTGTTTTAGAACTACTGAACGTAGCGCACCAATGTGAAATGAGATGGACACCCCGTCACAGAGGAGGTAATTAGAGGAAAGGGCCAACCAGCCGTGGAGGCCAAATAAAAGGATCGTGGTGGCACACCGCGAGAGAGAACAGGGAGAGACGGACACCAAGCGAAAGGAGAGAAGGCCTGACCCAAACCTTATTTTCTGTCTAAATAAAGTTGTTTTTGCGGACTAAAGCCTCCCAGTCTCTGTGTCAATCTCTGCACGCTGAGGTTTACCACACTAGCAATGATTAACAACCAGTATTGGTTTTATTGACTCAGGGCTGTGAATGCTTATGCAAAGTAGATGTTTCTGTATTACATTTTCAATACATTTGCAAAAATTTAGAATATATTTTTTAAATTTGTCATTATTGAGTATTGTGTGTACATGGGTGAAAAAAACATAAATTTAATCAGTTTTTAACTCAGGCTGTTAGACAGAACCATTTTGAATAAGGGAAGGGTATGAATATTTTCTGAAGTCAGAGTAAGGGTGAAGTGACTAGACAACAGGATAGATAATAGACAGTGGCACCGTGTGTGGTGAGTGAAAGCGCGTGTGTGTGTGTGTCGTCAGTATGCATGTGTACATGTTATGTGTGTTTGGGCATTTGTAGTGTGTGTGTGTGTGTGTGTGTGTGTGTGTGTGTGTGTGTGTGTGTGTGTGTGTGTGTGTGTGTGTGTGTGTGTGTGTGTGTGTGTCAGTATGCATGTGTATGTGTTATGTGTGTTTGGGCATTTGTTGTGTGTGTGTGTGTGTGTGTGTGTGTGTGTGTGTGTGTGTGTGTGTGTGTGTGTGTGTGTGTGTGTGTGTGTGTGTGTGTGCGTGTGTGTGTGTGTGTTGGGGTGTAAGTATGTGTAAGCAGAGTCCAGTATGTGGTCTATTGCAAAAACAGACTTTCTGCGCTGCGGTGGACGGTTGCTCTAGTTTTCGTTCTGATGGAGCCTATTCTCCCCATAAGCAGGCTTTGCCCTTTTCCGGTCTGCTGACTCAACCAGGTTCTCAGACTCAGGGGAGCACCAGGGTGGGGATGTTATAAAAAAATGCATCGGGTTCCTCTGGGTCTGGCTTCACATCCGACATCATGTCTTCCTTTGCCCCTGCAAATTGCTGCTTCTCTTCAGCAGAGTCATTTTGACCAACTGGCCAAAGCCTTGTGGAATTACAGGAGACAAGTTATTCTTCTCAATAAACAAACAGTCTTGAACAATGGAATCTCACTGAAAAAAAAAGAATAAAGTCGCATACACACAAAAATCTCTGGAACAAGTCTTTACTTTTCAAAATTCAGTACTGCATTTAAAATGTATGGGTTGGTTTACATTATAAACGAACCTGTCTCTGACGACACCACCTTTGCTTTTTGATGTTCTGTTCCTTTGCTCTGTCTGGGGTGTCCGATAATTTATGCCACTCTTTCAGTTCAATGCATCTTAGGAGTCTGTGTGGTGTATTAGCAATGCTTATGTGCATCAAAATCCCTGATAAAATTGTAAAATGTAAAATGATGATACAGTCAGTCCATGTCTTTATGAGACTGCTCACCTTCAAAATCTGCATGCTCCACTCTCCATCTGTGTACTTCAATCTCATCTGACTGACCAGAAGACCCAGTACACAGGTTTTTGTGCAGACTGTTCATCCTGAGACATGATAGAGAAAAATACATGAAATTAAGTTTATGGAAGATATTCACACCTCTATTTCATGCAACGTATTTGAGAATGCTAAGATAACCATCATACAACTCACAGATAGCTCATTCTGTTGCTTAACGAATGCCCTCCGCCTGTTCCGGTGCAGGCACTGGAGGATTGCTCTGCAGTGGCTGCTGCCGCTGTTCTTGGAATAGTTAAATAAAATAAAATCAAAGTTTATTTGTCATGTGCGCCGAATACAACAGCTGTAGACCTTACAGTGAAATGCTTACTTACAGGTAATCAAATGGATACCCAAACTATTTGCATTGTGGGCCCCCCAACCCCTTTTTGCACTATTGGTTAGAACCAATAGTGCAAAAAAAGGTATTAGGTGAACAATAGGTAAGTAAAGAAGTAAAAACAACAGTAAAAAGAGTGAAAAACAGTAGCGAGGCTATAAAAAGTAGCGAGGCTAAATACAGACACAGGCTGATTGAGGTAGTATGTACATGTAGATATGGTTAAAGTGACTATGCATATATGATGAACAGAGACTAGCTGTATGGTAAGAGGGGTTGGCTGGTGGTGGGTGGTGGGACGCAATGCAGATAGTCCAGTTAGCCAATGTGCGGGAGAACTGGTTGGTCGGAACAATTGAGGTAGTATGTACATATGTACATGAATGGAATGTATAGTTAAAGTGACTGTGCATATATGATAAACAGAGAGTAGCAGCAGCGTAAAACAGGGGAAGGGTAGCCATTTGATTACGTGTTCAGGAGTCTTATGACTTGGGGGTAAAAACTGTTGAGAAGCCTTTTTAGGTCGTAGAGAGAACAGTCCATGACGAGGTTGGCTGGGGTCTTTGACAATTTTCAGGGTCTTCCTCTGACCCTGCCTGGTGTAGAGGTCCTGGATGGCAGGCAGCTTAGCCCCAGTAATGTTCTGGTCCGTACGCACTACCCTCTGTAGTGTCTTGCGGTCGGAGACCGAGCAATCGCCGTACCAGGCAGTGATGCAACCAGTCAAGATGCTCTCGATGTTGCAGCTGTAGAACCTTTTGAGGATCTCACAATGATAGAGGAAAATATAGTTTAGATGGTCAATTATGTATACATTAATGATTAGAAACATTCATGCTAATACTATTATATTATGATTTGAAAAGTATGGGTTCTTAATTGTACTGTTATTGAAAATGTAAGCAGAAATGAATTGTGTCTGTGTCTCCTGGGAAAGTTTTAAAGCAGGGATAAGATAGTACTTCAAACAGATAAGAATGTTTTGGTTGGATTCCATTAGCAGAGAGAAGTATATCCTTTAGGCAGGTTGGAATGTAGTTTATGAGGGGAGTGAAACTATCTCCAGGACCGAATACTACGCCATTGTACGGCTGGGAGAGGGGGTGTAACTGATGACGTCATTTTATGTCTTCTTCAGATTTAAAATGTAATGTTCTTTGTATTTTGGGTCAGTACTCATCAAGAATAAATGCTGAACTTGTTTTTTAAGACTGGTCTCTTGCTAATTCATGCAAATGATAAACTTACAATTTATCATGAATTAGAAATGAGTGCGAATTTAATTGGTTTTGACAATAAAACATAAGGGAATTTAAAATTCCTCTATCACACAACACATGGCAAATCTTTTTAGTTTCCTGAGGGGGAATAGGCTTTGTCGTACCCTATTCACGACTGTCTTGGTGTGTTTGGACCATGTTGGTTTGTTGGTGATGTGGACACCAAGGAACTTGAAGCTCTCAACCTGCTCCACTACAGCCTCGTCGATGAGAATGGGGGGCGTACTCGGTCCTCCTTTTCCTGTAGTCCACAATCATCTCCTTAGTCTTGGTTACGTTGAGGGATAGGTTGTTATTCTGGGTCTAGGGTTTCTGGGATAATGGTGTTGATGTGAGCCATTACCAGCCTTTGAAAGCACTTCATGGCTACGGATGTGAGTGCTACGGGTGTGTAGTAATTTAGGCAGGTTGCCTTTGTGTTCTTGGGCACAGGGACTATGCTTGAAACATGTTGGTATTAAACGCTCAGACAGGGACATGTTGAAAATATCAGTGAAGACACCTGCCAGTTGGTCAGCACATGCCTGGAGCATACGTCCTGGTAATCTGTCTGGCCACACAGCCCTGTCTATGTTAACCTGTTTAAAGGTCACACTCACATCGGCTATGGAGAGCATGATCACACAGTTGTCCAGAACAGCTGACGCTCTCATGCATGCCTCAATGTTGCTTGCCTCTAAGTGAGCATAGAAGTGATTTCGTGGCTGAGCTTCCTTTTGTAGTCTGTAATAGTTTGCAAGCCCTGCCCCACAAGATGAGCGTCGAAGCCGGTGTAATATGATTCAATCTTAACCTTGTATTGGCGCTTTGCCTGTTTGATGGTTCGTTACAGTGCATAACAAGATTTCTTGTAAGCTTCCGGGTTAGAGTCCTGCACCTTGAATGCGGCAGCTCTGCCCTTTAGCTCAGTGCGAATGTTGCCTGTAATCCATGGCTTCTGGTTGGGGTATGTATGAACGGTCACTGTGGGGACAACGTCCTCGATGCACTTATTGATAAAGCCAGTGACTGATGTGGTGTACTCCTCAATGCCATCGGAAGAATCCCGGAACATGTTCCAGTCTGTGATAGCAAAACAGTCCTGTAGTTTTCCATCTGCTTCATTTGACCACTTTTTTATAGACAGAGTCACTGGTGCTTTCTGCTTTAATTTTTGCTTGTAAGCAGGAATCAGGAGGATAGAGTTGTGGCCGGATTTACCAAATGGAGGGCGAAGGAGAGCTTTGTATGTGTCTGTGTGTGGAGTACAGGTGATCTATAATTTTTTTTTCTCTCTGCACATTTAACATGTTGATATGTAGAATTTATGTAGAATTTATTTAAGTTTCCCTGCATTAAAGTCTCCAGCCACTAGGAGCGCCGCCTCTGGGAAAAAAATATTTGTCTATTCCGAGGTGAATGATCGCTGTCCTGATATTCAAAAGCTTTTTTTGCCGTAGGATACTGTTGCAGAAACATTATGTACAAGATAAGTTACAAATAACACAAAAAAACACATAATAGCACAATTGGTTGGGCGCCCGTAAAAATGCTGCCATTTCTTCCGGTACTTGTGTCAGCAACCTTTTGTTCATATCAGCCACCGTGTTTTAGACCGGGAACTGTTTCAGCCTGGCCATGAGTTGTTGGAAATCCATGCTCTCGTTTGGTGATGCATTGTTCTCTCACACGAAGAGGCTCCTGGCGGTGCCAATTAATTATAGTTTTTTACAGTCAATAGACACTTTTCTCCAAAGCTGTATTTTACTAAGGTTGTATGAATAGCTAGCTACCAAGCTAGACACTCTTCCACCAACGTTTAGTAGCTAGCGTTAGACAACTATCCTTTGGTAGCTAGCAAGCTAGCTAACATTAGCTAGCTAAATTTGCTTGCCAGTTAACATTAGCTTGTTTTACTCAAAACAGCAACGTTCAATTTCTTACTTCTACTCCTAAAATCCTTGTAACATGATCATGTTAGCTACAACGTTTAACTATCTATTTAGTTAGTCATTGACTGTATTAGCTGTAGAAATGTATAAAGGGAAAACCAGCCATGTTGCGGACACCGACGCCTTGCTCACAGATGAGCTAAACACTTTCGCCCGCTTCAAGGAAAAAGAGCTCTCGTTCTCTCTGTGGCTGATGTGAGTAAAAAAAACATTTTAGCTCGTTAAGGATCATAACACCTCCACCTTACCCGACACCCTAGACTCACTATAATTTGCATACCGACCCAATAGATACACGGATGATGGAATCGCCATTGCACTGCCCTATCCCATCTGGACAAGAGGAAAACCTATGTAAGAAGGTTTTTCATCGAGTGTAGCACAGCCTTCAACACCATAGTGCCCTCCAAGCTCATCACTAAGCTCGGCGCCCTGGGTCTGAACCCCACCCTGTGCAACTGGGTCCTAGACTTGCAACACCTCCACCACACTGGTCCCCAACAGGGGAGCCCCACAAGGGGGCATGCTCAGCCTCATCCTGTACTCCCATGACTGCATAGCCACACATGTCTCCAACTCAATCATTAGACGACACAACAGTGGTAGGCCTGAATAACAACAACGTCGAGACAACCTACAGGGAGATGAGGACCCTGACAGAGTAGGAAAATAACGTTAACAAAATGAAGGAGCTGATCGTGGACTTGTTTCTATATTTCTGTAAAAAATATATATTATTTTGTATTGCTAGGTTTACTGCACTGTTGGAGCATTTCGCTACACCCGCGATAACATCTGCAAAATATGTGTACACAACCAATACAATTATATTTGAACTTGACTAAC
Source organism: Oncorhynchus keta (assembly GCF_023373465.1). Classification (NCBI taxonomy): domain Eukaryota; kingdom Metazoa; phylum Chordata; class Actinopteri; order Salmoniformes; family Salmonidae; genus Oncorhynchus; species Oncorhynchus keta. Next base: position 6,830,674 of record NC_068453.1, read on the forward strand.
AAACGTTAGCTAGCTAGCTACCTCTACTACCATTGCAGTTGCTACAGTACTAACTAGCAGCACTAACTAGCTCTGCTTGCTAGCCACAAAGCTAGCTAGTTTGATTGGTCATTTTCAAGCATCACTGTGCCCACCCTTTTTTCGCCATGCATTTGATTGGCTGATGAATGTGTGGTACACTTGTAATACTCCACTTCATGTCCCATCAAAACAAACATTTTGATTTAAGTGCATCGCTCCAGCAGAGAGACGTAAGAGGAAGTAAGACATCTCAATGGCAATTTTTATGTGGTTCATATACAAGTAAAATAGACCCAGCTTCTATAGCATTGCCATCAAGTCCGGAACTGTGACAATTTTTTAATGATAAATGGCCTGAGTAAGACATCTTCATTTATCCGCCATCTTTGTCAACCAGCCTTTTTAGCTTGGCCTTTAATTAATGATGCCTCTGTGTTTTATGTTCATTTGTACTCTTTCTTTGCTGTGCTTGTTTTTTCATTTTATTGTTTTAAGTGTGTAGCTATTTTAAATGCACTTCAAAGCTTGAATTCAAGTTAGATTAGATTTTTTTATCTTTAATTGTTGATTGTCTGAAAATGGACTTCAATAACGTAAAATATTATATTATTCTCATTAAGACATGTATAAAAAGGCATGAACAAAGTTATAGGCTTACTAAATAAATGTTTGGAGTATGCTAAGCTGGAGGGGGGGGTGATATGAGGACAATAGACAAGGTGTTAGGGACTGTTAACGTTTTATGGCTGCAGGGGCAGTATTGAGTAGCTTGGATGAAAGGTGCCCATATCAAACGGCCTGCTCCTCAGTCATAGTTGCTAATATTTGCATATTATTATTAGTATTGGATAGAAAACTGTTTGAATTATATCTGTGAGTATAACATATCTCATATTGGGGCGGCAGAGTAGCCTAGTGGTTAGAGCGTTGGACTAGTAACCGGAAGGTTGCAAGATCAAACCTCCGAGTTGACGAGGTACAAATCTGTCATTCTGCCCCTGAACAGGCAGTTAACCCACTGTTCCTATGCCGTCATTGTAAATAAGAATTTGTTCTGAACTGACTTGCCTGGTTAATATAAAATAAAATAATATAATATATATATAGCAGGCAAAAACCTGTGAAATTCCACTTCCTGTTTTTTTTCTGGGAGTGGCAGATATTCAATCATGGTCTCATTGAAATTACAGCGAGATATGGATGAGTTTTCACTTCCTACGCCTTCCACTAGATGTCAGCAGTCAATAGAACTTTGTCTGAATCTAATGTGAAGGGGGGTTGATTGACACAGGAAATTGTCACCACAGCCATGAGAGGACCAGGCTTTCACCGTGCACATTCTCAGGGAAAGACTTGCGTTCCACCGCTCATCTGAAGTAATTATAATTATCCGGCTGGAACGTTATTCAAGATATATGTAAACAACATTCAGTACATCGTTTGACATGTTTCTACTGACTGTTACGGAACTTTTGGACAATTCGTCACATTATAGTGGATGCGCTTTGTGATTTTGGAGTTGTTTACCAAACGAGCTAACCAAAGTAGCTAATTGGACATAAATAACGGACATTTTCGAACAAATCAAGCATTTATTGTGGACCTGGGATTTATAGGACTGCATTCTGATGAAGTTCATCAAAGGTAAGGTAAGGAAACATTTATCATGTATTTTCTGGTTTCTGTTGACTCCAACATGGCGGCTAATTTGGCTTCAGTTCTGAGCGCCGTCTCAGATTATTGCATGTGTTGCTTTTTCCGTAAACTTTTTTTGAAATCTGACACAGAGGTTGCATTAAGGAGAGGTGTATCTATAATTCCATGTGTATAACTTGTATTATCATCTACATTTATGATGAGTATTTCTGTTGAAACGATGTGGCTATGCAAAATCACTTGATGTTTTTGGAACTAGTGAATCTAAATAGCTAATGTAAACTCTGATTTTTTTTATATAAATATGAACTTTATCAAACAAAACATGCATGTATTGTGTAACATGAAGTCATGAGTGTCATCTGATGAAGATAATTCAAGGTTAGTGATTAATCTTATCTTTGTTTCTGGTTCTTGTGAATGCTATATTTCGCTGGAAAATGGCTGTGCTTATTGTGGTTTGGTAGAGACCTAACATAATCGTTTGTAGTGCTTTCGCTGAAAAGCCTATTTGAATACGGACACTTTGGTGGGATTAACAACGAGAATAGCTTTAAAATGGTATAAGACACATGTATGTTTTAGGAATTGTAATTGTAAGATTTCTGTGGTTTGAATTTGGCGCCATCTATTTTCACTGGTAGTTGTCAAATCGATCTCGATATCGGGATCGCAGCCATAACAGGTTAATGTGTAAAGATCCATGACATTCCAGAGCCGAATTATCATTTGTTTTCTGACTTCTCAATACTGAGCTTCTACTACTTACCATTAAAGATATTCTGATGTATAGAAAGAGGTCATTTTATACCATGTAGATAACGGTAACGCAGTTCAACGTCCGACACCGTCAAAACAACCGCTATGCAGATGTTGGCTAAAACGGATCTGATTGAGTCAAGCCCTAGGTCTGGGGAGGATGAAAGAAAATAAGTTCCAGGAATGGTCCTCTTCAGACAGACAACAAAGAGTTTGGAGAAGTGGACTAAGCCTGAAAAAGTTGAACTCTTTCCATAGCCTGTCGGCAGACATCTCAGAACATCATGATTCAAAACCAGGCAAACCTTTGCCATAGTTTTATTGGTAGATTATTTTATTTTTTATTTAAATCTGTGAGATGAGAAGCTATTGCGGAAAAGTTAACTACAAATCTACTGTAGTAGCCTGCTAACCCCAGGAATGACTTTACCTGCCTCTTGGTTCAGGGGACCGGCCATCCCCTAATGGCAGCTTTTTATTTCTCTTGGGGTTTCACATTTCCCCTCCTGATCTCATATCCCAGGTACTCCAATTTGGCGTAGCCCAGCTTGCACTTGTGGGGGTTCGTGGTCAGACCTGCATCCCTTAGCGCATCAACCACGTTCTGTAACCTACCCACATGTAACTCCCAACTGTCACTGTGCACAATTATGTCATCCAGATAAGCAGCTGCGTACTCACTGTGCGGCCGCAGGACGCGGTCCATGAGTCGCTGAAAGGACGCTGGTGCCCCGTGTAGCTCGAAAGGCAGGACCCGGTATTGGTTTAGCCCTCCCGAGGTGGAGAAGGCAGTCTTCTCCCGTGAGGCCGCTGCCTGTGGCACCTGCCTTCATCAGGTCCAAGGTGGTGACATATGTCGCTATCCCCAAGCGGTCGGGGCATGGGGTAGGCATCGCCTCCCCAGGTCCCTCCTCCACAGTGCCTGGAAGAGAGGGCAGTCGTGACCGAGGAGAATGGATACGGGTAGGTTAGGAACATCTCCCACGCGCATCTGGCATTCCCCCATTGGGGTGGTTATCCTCACTGGCACCGTTGGGTACCTCTTCATGTCCCCGTATACACATGACACTGCCACCTCCTCGTCCCCCGGTTCCTACTTCCTCTCTTGTGTGAGCAGAGTGCTGGTGTTGATGCCATCGATTCGTACAGAAACCATCGGAGGGGCCATCTCTGTGTGCGCCCATCAGGAGGTTACGTAACTCGCCATCTGGATTACCCCAGAGCTGGGGGATGCGGGGGGCATGGCCTCCTTCCGGCCGGGACAGCTCCACGCGAGGTGCCCTGGCTCACTGCACTGATAGCAGCGTCTCTGATCTGGGTCCAGCAGCCGCCGACATAATTTGTTTGGGTCACCCTCCCGCTTCATAGCCTCGGCTGGTTCTTTCCGGGCCCCCTTCAGCCCCTCGCCTCTCCTTATGTTGTTCGTCCCCCTCGCTGCATCTCCCCTCGCCGCATCTCCTCTCTCCCGCAGTATCTCCCATTTGAGTCGCTCCTAATTCTTCCCTCCTTTTGCTTGGTGTTGGTCTCTCCCCGTTCTCTCTCGCGGTGTGCAACCGTGCTCCTTTTATTTGGCCTCCATGGCTGGTTGGCACTTTCCTCAAATTACCTCCACTTAGAGCTGTCTGTGTCGGTGTCCCCAGCTCCCGTATTCCCAGCAGAGGGAGCCAACTTCGCCTCACGTACCTCCCCTCTATTACCATCCCCCGGAGTAGACCTCCTGGGATACCACACTAGACAACCATTTTCAGGTCTTGCCACAGATTTTCAATTAGATTTTAGTCAAAACTGTAACTTGGCCACCCATGAACATACACCGTCTTCTTGGTAACAACTCCAGTGTAAATTTGGCCTTATGTTTTAGGTTATTGTCCTGCTGAAAGGTTTTATCCTCTAGGATTTTACCTGTGCTTAGCTCTATTCTGTTTCTTTTTAATCCTAAAAAAAACTCTCCAGTCCTTAACAATAACAAGTATACCCATAACATGATGTAGCCACCACTATGCTTGAAAATATGGATTTGTGATATTCCCCAAACATAACACTTTGTATTCAGGACAAAAAGTTCATTGCTTTGCCACATTGTTTGCAGTATTACTTCAGAGACTTGTTGCAAACAGCATGCATGTTTTGGAATATTTTGTACAGGATTCCTTCTTTTCACTCTTTTAATTAGGTTAGTATTGTGGAGCAACTATAATGTTGTTGATCCATCCTCAGTTAAACTTCATAACCACTGGCCTCATGGTGAAATCCCTGAGCAGTTTCTTTCCTCTCCGTCAACGAAGTAAGGAAGAATGCCTGTATTTATGTAGCGACTGGGTGTAGATACACAATCCAAAGTGTAATTAATAACTTAAATGGTTTCCTGCAAATGTATTCAACTATGACAGACAAAAAAATATCCAGAAAATCACATTGTAGGATTTGTCATTAATTTATTTGCAAATTATGCAAATTATGGTGGAAAATAAGTATTTGGTCACCTACAAACAAGCAAGATTTCTGGCTCTCACAGGCCTGTAACTTCACAGGCCTGTAACTTCTTCTTTAAGAGGCTCCTCTGTCCTCCACCAGTTACCTGTATTAATGTCACCTGTTTGAACTTATCAGTATAAAAGACACCTGTCCACAACCTCAAACAGTCACACTCCACTATGGCCAAGATCAAAGAGCTGTCAAATGACACCAGAAACAAAATTGTAGACCTGCACCAGGCTGGGAAGACTGAATCTGCAATAGGTAAGCAGCTTGGTTTGAAGAAATCAACTGTGGGAGCAATTATTAGGAAATGGAAGACATACAAGACCACTGATAATCTCCCTCGATCTGGGGCTCCACGCAAGATCTCACCCTGTGGGGTCAAAATGATCACAAGAACGGTGAGCAAAAATTCCAGAACCACACAGGGGGACCTACTGAATGACCTGCAGAGAGCTGGGACCAAAGTAACACAGCTTACCATCAGTAACACATACGCCGCCAGGGACTCAAATCTTGCAGTGCCAGACGTGTCCCCCTGCTTAAGCCAGTACATGTCCAGGCCCGTCTGAAGTTTGCTAGAGAGCATTTGGATGATCCAGAAGAAGATTGGGAGAATGTCGTATGGTCAGATGAAACCAAAATAGAACTTTTTGTTTAAACTCAACTCGTCGTGTTTGGACAAAGAATGCTGAATTGCATACAAAGAACACCATACCGACTGTGAAGCATGGGGGTGGAAACATCATGCTTTGGGGCTGTTTTTCTGCAAAGGGACCAGGACGACTGATCCGTGTAAAGGAAATAATGAATGGGGCCATGTATCGTGAGATTTTGAGTGAAAACCTCCTTCCATCAGCAAGGGCATTGAAGATGAAACGTGGCTGGGTCTTTCAGCATGACAATGATCCCAAACACACCGCCCGGGCAACGAAGGAGTGGCTTCGTAATAAGCATTTCAAGGTCCTGAAGTGGCCTTGCCAGTCTCCAGATCTCAACCCCATAGAAAATCTTTGGAGGGAGTTGAAAGTCCGTGCTTGGAGGAATGGGCCAAAATACCAGCAACAGTGTGTGAAAACCTTGTGAAGACTTACAGAAAACGTTTGACCTCTGTCATTTCCAACAAAGGGTATATAACAAAGTATTGAGATAAACATTTGTTTTTTACCAAATACTTATTTTCCACCATCATTTGCAAATAAATTCATAAAAAAATCGTACAATGTGATTTTCTGGATTTTTTTTCTCATTTTGTCTGTCATAGTTGAAGTGTATCTATGATGAATTGCAAGGTTTCTGTACCAAATATTAAGTTCTGCTTTTCTGATGTATCAAATACTTATGCCATGCAATAAAATGCTAATTAATTACTTAAAAATCATACATTGTGATTTTCTGGATTTTTGTTTTAGATTCCGTCTCTCACAATTGAAGTGTACCTATGTTAAAAATTACAGACCTCTACATGCTTTGTAAGTAGGAAAAACGGCAAAATCGGCAGTGTATCAAATACTAGTTCTCCCTACTGTAGCCACCTCAATTATAAAATAAGTCATCAAGGTTAGTAAACATAAGAGGGTGACGGTCTGTGAGTGAGTGAGTGAGTGAGTGAGTGAGTGAGTGAGTGAGTGAGTGAGTGAGTGAGTGAGTGAGTGAGTGTCTGTGCATTTTAAGAAGCAGGTGTGAAGTCTCTGGTCAAATAAAACAAAAACAAAATTGTTAGCTGCAGAGTCTCAATCTTAAAATGTTGTTATTTCATTACTAATTTCTTGGCAGGGGTTTGGAATATATTTTACTGGGGGGGAGGGGCTGTGACAAGACAGGAGGGATCTGTGACAATGGTGAGGTGTGAGTGTCAGGATAACTTAATGACATGTTTTATGCTGGACACATTGGCAGTCAGGTTAACACCCCATGCTTCCCCTTATTTGAGTGTCGACGGAGAAACAAGCTTTTGAGTGTTCAGAGATAAAACGCCCAAGAACATCCAACTGGCATGGAAGTGGCTATATCATTTCTATTTTTTAAACCTTTATTTAACTGGGCAAGTCATTTAAGAACAAATTCTTATTTTCAATGATGGCCCACCAAGAGGAAAAAGGCCTCCTGCTGGGATGTGGGCTGGGATTAAAAATAGAAATGTAGGACAAAACACACAACATGACAACAACACGGCAGAAACACAACATGGTAGCAGCAACAACATGGTGCAAACATTGTTAGGCACAGACAACAGCACGAAAGGAAAAAAAGTTGCGACAACAATACATCACGCGAAGCAGCCACAAGTGTCAGTAAGAGTGTCCATGATTGAGTCTGAATGCAGAGATAGAGATAAAAACTGTTGCATTTGAATGTTTTCTGCAGTCATCTTACTGAACCACATGACCTTTGTTTTGGTTTGGTGGTTCAGAACAAGGGTAATGGCAGGGAAAGCTTGTTGTAGAGCATTTAGCAGAAAATCTGGGGAGGGGTTAGCTGAGTATAAGCTTCTATCAGCTGCATATAAATGGAGGATAGAGCTTCCTACTACCTGAGCTACACAATATGTATAAAAGTATATGGACACCCCTTCAAATTTGTGGATATGGCCATATCAGCCACACCTGTCACTAACAACCATGCACACAGCCATGCAATCTCCATAGCCAAACATTGGCAGTAGAATGGCCTTACTGAAGAGCCAAAGGACTTTCAGCGTGGCACGTCATAGGATGACACCTATCCTACAAATCAGTTTGCCAAATTTCTGCTCTTATAGAGCTGCCCCAGTCATCTATAAGTGCTCTTATTGTGAAGTTGAAACGTCTAGGAGCAACAATGGCTCAGCGGCAAAGTGGTAGGTCACACAAGCTCAAAGAACGGAACCCGCCGAGTACTGAAGCGTGTAGTGCGTAAAAATCGTCTCTCCTTGGTGCAACACTCCACAACCAAGTTCCAAACTGCCTATGGAAGCAACGTCAGCATCAGAACTGTTCATCTGGAGCAAAATTAAATGGGTTTCCATGGCCGAGCAGCTGCACACAAGCCTAAGATCACCATGCACAATGCCAAGTGTCAGCTGGATTGGTGTAAAGCTTGCCGCCATTAGACTCTGCCGAAGTGGAAACGCGTTCACCATCTGGCATTCCGACAGATGCATCTGAGTTTGGCGGATGCCAGGAGAACGATACCTGCCCCAATACATAGTGCCAACTGTAAAGTTAGGTGGAGGAGCTGTGAGGGGAACGGCACCTCAGTACCTCCAGGCTCTGATCAGGCCCTACACCCAAACAAGGGCACTGCGTTCATCCACCTCTGGCCTGCTCGCCTCCCTACCACTGAGGAAGTACAGTTTGCCAAATTTCTGCTCAGCCCAGTCAAAACTGTTCTTATTGCTGCTCTGGCCCCCAATGGTGGAACAAACTCCCTCACGAACCCGCCAGGACAGCGGAGTCAATCACCACCTTCCGGAGACACCTGAAACCCCACTCTTAAGGAATACCTAGGATAGGATAAGTAATCCTTCTCACCCCCCCCTTTAAGATTTAGATGCACTATTGTAAAGTGACTGTTCTACTGGATGTCATAAGGTGAATGCACCAATTTGTAAGTCGCTCTGGATAAGAGCGTCTGCTAAATGACTTAAATGTAAATGTAAATGTAGGAGGATTAATGGTCTGGGCCTGTTTTTCACGGTTTGGGCTATACCCCTTCGTTCAATTGAATGGAAATCTTAATACTAAAGCATACAATGATATTCTAGACGATTCTGTGGTTCCAACTTTGTGGCAAAAGTTTGGGGAAGGTCTTTTCCTGTTTCAGCATGTCAATGCCCCCGTGCATAAAGCGAGGTCCATACAGAAATGGTTTGTCGAGATCGTTGTGGAAGAACTTGTCTGGCCTGCAAATTGAACCTCATTGACCGATTTGGGATAAATTGGAACATCAACTGCGTGTCAGGCCTATTCGTCCAACATCAGAGCTTGACCTCAATTAATGCTCTTACATTTTACATTTGAGTCATTTTGCAGATTCTCTTATCCAGAGCGACTTACAGTAGTGAGTGCAAAGATTGTCGTACTGGTCTCCCGTGGGAATCGAACCCACAATCCTGGAGTTGTAAGTGCCATGCTCTACCAACTGGAAGCAAGTCCCCGTAGAAACGTTCCAAAATGTAGTGGAAAGCCTTTCCAGAAGAGTGGAGGCTGTTATGATTTCTGTCAATACCAGATATGTCTATGTCCTGAGAAATGTTCTTGTTACTTACAACCTCATGCTAATCGCATTAGCCTACATTAGCTCAACCGTCCCGTGGAAGGGACACCGATCCCAAAGATGCCTTGATCAGGGGCAGAACAACAGACTTTTAGCTTGTCAGCTCAGGATTTGATGCAACAACCTTTCGGTTACTGGCCCAACGCTCTAACCAATAGGCTACCTGCCGTTACCAATACTCCTTAGCCGACCCACAAGAATGGAATGGTCTACCGTATCAAAAGCTTTGGCAAAGGCAACAAAAATAGCAGCACAACATTGCTTAGATTCAAGGGCAGAGGCAATATAATTTAGGACTTTTAAGGTTGTAGTTACACATCCATAACCTTAGCGGAAACCAGATTGAAATCCAGTCAGTTAATTATTGACAAGTGGTAAGATTATTATTGGCAAGAGAGAAATTGGCCTATAACAGTTAGGTTCAGCATGATCACCCCCTTTAAATAAAGGACACACCATGGATGCCTTCGCCTGCAGGGCGAAGCTGTATTGCGGGGCGGGAGGAAAAGAGGGAGGAGCCTCAGGGCTAGTCACATTAGAAGGGCTGGGAGATGAGGAAGTGTTGGACAGGCAAACAGGCACAGTCAAATAGGAATCCTGATGTAATGAAGTGGTGATTAAAGAGCTCAGCCTTATGCTCCTTGTCAGTAACAACCACATCATCAACATTAAGGGACATGTGTAGCTGTTTATTCTTCAGGTCATTCACCTTTTTCCAGAACTTCTTGGGGTTAGACTCAGAGTGAGAAAACTGCTCCTTAAAGTAACTAGCTTTGGCCTTCTGGATAGCCTGAGTGCACTTATGTCTCATATGCCTGATTGATGGCCAGTCAGCCTGAGTATTTGTATGCCGAGTCTTTTGCCAAATGGTGCTCTTGAGGTGGAGTAACTCTGCCAGATCACGGTCGAACCAGGTTCTGAATCGTTTTTCAATTCAAATTTTCTTTATGGAAGCGTGCTTGTTAACAATACCACTAAAAATACAAAAAATATCAGAGCTAGAGTACCTGATTCTAATAATTAGCTGGTTGATAAGCTGAATCAGGTTAGTTACAACTGGGATTGAAAACCAATAGGATGGTAAACTGTCAGAGGAATATGGTTGGAAAACCCTGGGCTAATGTCTTCAGAGGTGTAAGGATAAAAATAGAAAGAAACAGATAGATAGATAGACATCATCCTTCTTTAGTTGAATAATAATCTAAAAACAAATAGAAATACGAACTAATATAAAACCGCTAAACTTTAATAACCTTGGTTGGTACGTGTGTTTCCGCATGTGTTAGTGTTTGTGTGTGTCCCGTAATGCCCCTGATGATGTATTTGCATCATTGTTGGCGGTGCTCGTCTTCTCCCGGTGCTGAAATGTCATCCTGACCTGGCTGTGCTAATGGATCCACAGCTCCCATCACTAACGGATATGGAGCCATGAGGAATGCAAAGTAGATGAGGCCATGAGTAGAACTCTGACATCATTCAGTGCAGGATTCAGGAAGCACGGAGGAAGAAATTGACTACAGCAAGTGTCTTCTGCAACAGGGGTTTTTAGTAGGGGGATCACCAAATCGCCAAAACAATTTGCAATAAAATAGCTACTGAAAGAAATAGCATTAGCACATAATAAGCTCAGGTGAGGTGGGACAGAAATACTGGTCATACAGAATTTACAGTACTGTACGTGTAAATATTGGGCTATTTTAAATGCTGTATGGTCTTGACTCTGACTGCAACATTTTCAAGTCAGTCATTTGATGACTGACATGGTATAAGGTTGTAAGTCAAGTGCAATAACATTTGTCGTCAACTGAACTTACGCGTACCTTGTTGAGGGGATTCGAGTTGGGCTTTTGAACGTGCGCTGTTGAAGTCAATTATGTTGAGTATGTCAATTTATTATCAGAGTTTAGTATAGCAACAAGCTTGATTTATCAAGTGTTGTTAGTGAGAGATACATTTTGGTGAAGAGCTCTGGGATAATTGGAAGTAGTATTCTGTTTCACAGGTGCCATTTGAAAAAGCAAAACACATAACGGCATACTGCGATGAGCCTAGTTTTAAGCAGTAATTTAAAGCAGCAATCCGATGTTATATTCAACTGGCAATCTTAGCCCTGAAACCTCCATTAAACCATTGTCTGGTGTTGAAAGGGCATATTTCTCAGCCAAACAGAAAAGGAAGAGGGAATCTACCAACTTTGTTTGTGTATAGTAGTGAGGGTTAAGAAAAGTTCCCTGCCTCGCTTTGTGGAACTGCTCAATAGACCTGTGCCTGCGTTGGCTCTGTTAGCTCCTCAGGGAAGAGACAGGCACAGAAAGACATTATCACCTTTCTGTGAGCATAAAAAATAGAATCAATTATTTACCTTACACCAGGCGGGCCCTGAGACAAGGCTGGCCCCTAAATGGCTCTGAGGCTGTAACAGAAGAAATGTTGGGGGACCCCACCCCCCACACACACACACACACACACACACACACACACACAGAGTAGCAGGAGACATAAGGGAATGGATCACACACACGCTCTCGCTTTCTCTCTCTCATACACACGCAGAAAGGCAATATACACACACACGGTCTCTCTCTCTCTCTCACACACACTCCCAGGCTCTGTTTTTGGGTCTCTCTATATTTTTATCTATTTTGGATATCTTTTGCTGGGTGTACCAGACACAGACCACTAAACCTGGCCACTGCTAATTAGTGCAACATATTTCCCATAAGAATACATGGTGTAGCAGAATACTTGGTTTAGCAGTCTGCAGTGCAGTGGTGCACCAATACCTTTTGGTATTGCACTGTAATGGAAAACTGTAATTATACAGTAATAATAATTACCATATAATTACAGTAATTGGTCATTTGGGGTATTATCAATAGTTCAAATGGTTTCCCGCAAAATGGGGGGAATTGCTGTATTTCGAAAGGTACTGTAATTCACCCCACAGAATACAATACCGCATCTTTGGACTGCCATAAACCAGTTGTCTAAAGTACTTCAGTAAAAATACTTTAAAGTACTCCAAGTAATTTTGGGGGTATATGTACTTTACTTTACTATTTATATTTACTTCACTACAGTCCTAAAGAAAATGACACCCAGAAGTACTCGTTACATTTTAACAGGAACATGGTCAAATTAAGGCACTTATCAAGAGAACATCCCTGGTCATCCCTACTGCATCTGATCTGGCAGACTCACTAAACACAAATGCTTTGTTTGTAAATTATGTCTTAGTGGCTATCTTTTTATTATATTTTCCTTTATTATTTTCCACTCACTTTACCATCCCTCCCCTATTTGGGGTAAATGAATGAACAACAACAACTAGGCTTCAACTTCCAGCTTATACAAACTATACATTTTATGGACACAATCTATTTTACGATAGTTATATTTAGTTTGTTTATTGTCCATCCTCTTCCCTCAACCTCTCCCAACTATTTCTAATGTCCATCTAGTTTGATTTCTATTTGCCATATATTCTTTACTGTGCTGTTGCACAAAAGTTCTGAACCTGATTTCATTTTACAGACACAGTATTTTTTACATTAGTTATGCTGTTATTGTCAACAAACAATTTCTCACAATATATATATTTTTTAAATCATAGTTTTATCAAGCAAAAACCATACTTTATCTGATCAGGGAGAGAGTAAGACAGAGAGACCATAGTCTACTGTGCTCCAGGTTTCCCACTGAATCTGAGGACTGCTGTATTCCCCAGCCTGATGTGTGGGTCTCACTGAGAAGGCTGGGAGAGCTCCTATAGGTTCAAATCTGCTAACAATGAGTCTGGTGTCCAATGATGGATGAGCTACATCCTTCGCCATTTGTCTGTGCTTTATCCGTTTCTCTGTATCAATTGTTAAACCAAAGTTTGCTTAACATGCACTCCCTGACTGTAGCACTAGCTGGGCCAAAGGGAACAGAGGAGACACACACACACACACACACACACACACACACACACACACAGACGAACAGAGAGAGAGATAATAAGGAGTTGTGGGTGACTTTCAGGTCCTAATTAGGAACAGGGCCTCTTCCTGTGACATTTAACCGGACATTCTTGATAAATGTCAGAGCATGGATATGTGGACGGTAAATGGATGCATCACCAACTGCTATAGATAGTCCTGCCAGGAATTCAAATCCTCTATCTGTGCTCTTCCCTGCATTTGTAAAACACAAGCCCTTAATCAACTAGGTCTGTGTGTGTGTGTGTGTGTGTGTGTGTCCATATACCACAAACCCCAGAGGTGCCTTATTACTATTATAAACTGGTTACCAACGTAATTAGAACAATAAAAATACATGTTTTGTCATGCCCATGGAATACGGTCTGATATACCAACGCTGTCAGCCACGCAGCATTCATGGCTCGAACCCATTGGATGCACAGTAAATAAAGTGCCAGTCTTTGTTTCACCATAGCCAAAAAAGTTCTGATTAAGTGCAAGGCTTATAAACAATACAACTCTGCTTCTTTTTTGTTTTATTTTGTAGCACTTTTGCTTAACCCCAGTAGTGGTATTTAAAACATCAAACCCAAAATGACATTGGGTTGTTTAAGTCCTTCGTTTGAAGTAATTCTTTGATAAGAGCACATGCATATAGATGTAATTTTCTCCTTCTTAAAATAAGAACATTTATATGATTTTAAAGGAAAGCATCTAAATATACACTTGGAGTGTTAGGTGGTTATTTTATCTGCATTGTTCTCCTTGGACCTAGGCTCCTGAGTGATTATGGTGTGTGCGCTCACACGTGCAAGTGTGTGTATTTGTATGCGTTTAGCCAGAGTGCAGGTCTTTGTGTGTGTGCGCGTATGCATCTGTGTATGTGAGTGTGTCTGCCTGCCTATTTGTGTATGTATGGTTGTTTTATAGTCAGACTGCCCAGGCTGCACAACTGCATGGTTGGCTAATTGCCTCTCCAAAGGAATAATCTTCTGTGTGGTGCACAGCCATTTGTTTGAAAACTGCAGATAGTATACAGCAGCCTATACATTTTGAAGTGGGTTTACTAGATAAATGGTGTTCTCTCTTTGATATAATTAATTATGGTTAAGCAACATACCCCCTATATTTACTGGGCCACAGATAAATCTCCACCCGCAGTCACGTCAACCTACTTCGGTGCTTAAAAGGGCTAACACACACACACTTTCAACCTTTAGAAAGAGTATTTCCTCTTTGTTTGCAAGTGTTTGGGTGGGCATCCAGCCTGGTCACTCATGATCCACAGAGAAATTAGACAGAAGGGTGTAAAGTGGGGGAGGGACACAACAAATGAATTCCTTTGCATTGTAACGGTTCTCTTGGTGTGGTGAAGGAGAGTCGGACCAAACTGCAGCGTGTAGATTGCAATCCACGTTTAATCAACAAACGTAAACACGAATTAACACAAACACTACAAAACAATAAAACGTAACGAAAACCGAAACAGCCTATACTTGTCAACTAACACAGCGACAGGAACAAAGGCACTAAGGACAATCACCCACGACAAACTCAAAGAATATGGCTGCCTAAATATGGTTCCCAATCAGAGACAACGATAAACATCTGCCTCTGATTGAGAACCACTCCAGACAGCCATAGACTTTGCTAGATACCCGACGAAGCTACAATCCCAATACCAACACAAAACACACCACAATACAAAAACCCCATGCCACACCCTGGCCTGACCCAATACATAAAGATAAACACAAAATATTTTGACCAGGGTGTGACATGCATGAGTGGCTCCTTACCACGATCAACCATGAGAGAGAAGCAAGTGTGGAAGGAGAGGAAGGAGAATTTTTTTTCCAAATATGAGAATCATGTCTTGCCCAATTCGAAGTCTGACTGCGAGTTGGAAGAAAAGTATGAGATTGACCCTCAGTCAGCACCAGGATCAGCCCGTCAGCAGAAGCCAGCCCCAGGACCAGCCCGTCAGCAACCAGCTCATCAGCAGCCTGCAGGAGAAATATGCATGTCAAAAAAGTATGAAATGTAATAGTCTTCTTGCCCAAGGAATGAGCCACCCCGCATGGCTGCCAATGTGATAAGGATGCAACCAGGGCCGACGCGGATGGTGGTTACTCGTGCAGGACATAAAGTCTGCTTTTGTACTGTTCATCCCAGACACCATCCAGAAAATCATTCTGGACTGCACTAATTTGGAGGGAAGGCTAGTTTTTGGAGAGAGATGAAAGGAGATGGACCAAACTCATTTACATGCATGAAAAATGATTACAAATAATTTAACCAAAATCCTCCCTCTATCATGCTGAGACAACCCATCCTTAGGACTATTCAGCATTTCAAAAATCACGTCTGTTATCCCCTAAAAACCGTTGC
Organism: Oncorhynchus keta; assembly: GCF_023373465.1. Classification (NCBI taxonomy): domain Eukaryota; kingdom Metazoa; phylum Chordata; class Actinopteri; order Salmoniformes; family Salmonidae; genus Oncorhynchus; species Oncorhynchus keta. The sequence goes on from NC_068453.1 coordinate 6,846,198, forward strand.
TGTATCCAAAATAATCTTCAAGCATTGCTGCTTTCCACAGTCTGAGTTATTACCTTTCTAATGAAAGCTATTGTTACGTTCCCCAGTTTATGTATTGTAGTTTGTGTTTGTGCATGTGTTTATTTCAGGAAATGGCTTCCTGAAATCCCTCAAGCAGCTGATTGGTCGACTCCATGGCTAATTGGAGAGCTGACCCCACCCCCTCGTCAAGACAGCTGTCTCCAATTACCCATTCCATCTGAAGATATATAAAAGCCAGAGTTCTGTTCAGGGGGGTCATCAGAGATTTTTTGCTAGAGAATTTTGTAGGAAAAATAATTTTGCTGGAAGTAGATTTGCTAGAGAGAATTTTGCTGGAAGTAGATTTGCTAGAGAGAATTTTGTAGGAAAAATAATCTTGCTGGAAGTAGATTTGCTAGAGAGAATTTTGTAGGAAAGAGATTTTGCTAGAGTTTTTGCTAAAGATTTTGCTGGGAGTTCATTGCTGAGAGTTGGTATGTTTAGTAAGTTTGTTGCTCAGATAGAGCTTATTTGACATCCTTTGTTTCTTAGTTTGTTTGTGAAAATTGTTTAATATTCTGTTTCATTTGTTCCCAGGGGGGAAGGGGAAGGCACCTAGGGAGTGCTTAGGCAAGAGACCCGCGGGCATACATATACCCGTAGCATATTCGCTGTCTAGGCACACTAGGTAAGACCTGGGCGGACCACCCCCTGTATTTTGGTTAGGGCACCAGGTGGTGCTAAATTAGGTAAGTAGTGGGTAGGCAGGTAAGATAGGAGAGGGGGGGGCTTTGAGATTTAATTTCTTTGCTTTGGTTCCGTCCAGCCCTTTTTCCCCATATTACCGTGTGAAGGAATAAAGTCATTGTAAACGGTACCACATTCTGTCTGTTGTCATCCTAACTCGCACCTACAGTCCATACCTTTTTTCACTTCACGGAGAGTTTAGTTGTAGCAGGGTGTTGCGTTCCCTCTTCATAGAGGCGTGCGTAACAGCTATCAAGTCAATTTTGTTTACTATCAAAGTGTCCTTCGACACAGCACATTTATAGGAGCAAGATTTCTGAACATGCCTTAAAACAATGCCTGTACTAGTAGAATCACCGGTTCTGACAGTAGGTCCACTTACCAAGGGACACACTAAGTAGCCTTAGCTAGCTTGAACATTGAAAACACTTAGGTTAGCAGCTAATATAACTAGCAGGCTAAAAACGCAACCCAACACTTACCTAATGTTGCCAGTCCATAAGAAAGGTGGCCATTTCAGGGTAACTTCCACCTTTCAATATTAATTCCAATGTTTATCCGGTTTATCGATTGGTCATGAGCAGGCTTCTTTTTTCGTTTGGCGTCGACTTGATTCAGATTCAAGAACAAAGACTGATTCTTGGCTTTGTTAGCTTCTGGCGGCTGTAACGTTGGGTTGCAAGTGACTTTCACTTCCTCTCCAGCTCCAGAGCAGCAGGGCCATCCGAGTAGGCGGGAATAGACACCTAGCCTGGAAGGGCAGCCCAAGGCAGCTCAGGGCTCAACCCCCTTGTTTTTGTTCAAAGTGAAAACACAACATCAGAAGTGGGGTTGCCCATTACCTGTGGATTTCTGCATTAAAAGGTAGGGTGTTAGGTTTGCTTTGTGTGACACAAATAACACATTAACTTCTTAGGGCTGAAATACCGTTAACGGGATCGATATGACAACAGCCAGTGAAAGTGCAGGGCGCCAAATTCAAACAGAAATCTCATAATTAAAACTCCTCAAACATACAAGTATTTTATACCATTGTAAAGGTAATCTTGTTAATCCCACCACAGTGTCCGATTTCAAGTAGGTTTACCAGCGAAAGCACCACAAATTATTATGTTAGGTCAGAGCCAAGTCAGAAAAACACAGCCATTTTTTCAGCCAAAGAGTGGAGTCGCAAAAGTCAGAAAAAGAGAGAATTAATCACTAACCTTTGATCTTCATCAGATGACACTCATAGGACTTCATGTTACACAATGCGGGTATGTTTTGTTCGATAAAGTTCATATTTATATAAAAAAAATCTCAGTATACATTGGCGCGTTATGTTCAGTATCTTCAATAGAGAATGAGTTGAAAATCAAGCAACCTCAGATTTCCCACTTCCTGGTTGGATATTTCCTCAGGTTTTTGCCTGCCAAATGAGTTCTGTTATACTCACGGACATCATTCAAACAGTTTTAGAAACAGAGTGTTTTCTATCCAAATGTAATAATATTATGCATATATTAGCAACTGGGACTGAGTAGCCGGCAGTTTACTCTGGGCACCTCTGGGCACCTTATTCATCCAAGCTACTCAATACTGCCCCCAGCCATAAGAAGTTGTTTAAAACGATTGCGCCAACATGACTTCTTAGATCTGTTACTTCCACTAGATAGATTTCTGAAATACAACAGTACTTTCACAGAGATTCAGCTGACCAAATTCACTAGATGACTACTTTACCTAATATAATAGTGTACTTCATTCATTTTCCCTGACACCCAAAAGTACACGTTACATCTACTCAGATTATTGCATGGTGTGCTTTTTCCGTAAATATTTTTTTAAATCTGACATAGCGGTTGCATTAAGGCAATGTATATCTATAATTCCATGCATAACACTTGTATATTTTATCAATGTTTATTATGAGCATTTCTGTAAATTGATGTTGCTCTCTGTCTTGGAAGCAAAACATTACTGAACATAACGCGCCAATCTAAACTGAGATTTTTGGATATAAATATGAACTTTATCAAACAAAACATACATGTATCGTGTAACATGAAGTCCTGTGAGTGTGATCTGATCATCAAAGATTAGTGATGCATTTTTATCTCTTTCTGCTTTTTGTGACTCCTCTCTATGGCTTGAAAAATGGCTTGGTTTTTCTGTGACTAGGTGCTGACCTAACATAATCGCATGGTATGCTTTTGTTGTAAAGCCTTTTTGACACTGTGGTGGGATTAACAACAATTGTATCTTTAAAATGGTGTATAATACTTGTATGTGTGAGGAATTTTAATTATGAGATTTCTGTTGTTTGAATTTGGCACCCTGCACTTTCACTGGCTGTTGTCCTATCGATCCCGTTAACAGGTTTTCAGCCGTAAGAAGTTATAAACCAATATTTCAGTGGAATTTACCGTATCATTTACAAGTTATACCTAAAATAACAGAGTGCATTGTGATGTATGGCAATTTACTGTAAATAATTAAAACGGTACATTGCTGATTGTTTTTTTATTGTATAATACTGTATGAACAACAATATTTTATGTTAGCAAAGAAGAGCATAATTACAACACTAATTCTAAATACATATTATTTGCCTGTGTGTGTGGAATGGGTGTTGGGTGAGAGAAAGAAAAAGAGAGAGGGGGATGGCATCAACATTTCGGATTGTGTACAATCCTAGATCTATGATCAGGGGCAAATCTATTCGGGGTAAGGGGTTTCAGAAGCGGTGAAACACACAATTGGACAGGTTGGTCAGGAGAGCATCAATGAGAGAGGTCAGCAGGTGCTGAAAATATTCTTCCACTATACCAGCGTTTCAAGAAGATATTTTCTAAAATTAATTTGCTCCACCCAACAACATGAGGTTGGCACCTGAAGCAAAAAAAAATTGAATTTACAGTAGTCACGAGCTATTACTGTAAGGAAATACGTTAGAGTAATATTCTTCTAATTACAGTTAATAACAAACATTTTCAGTATTTTACCCATAATGCAGTGCAATATACAGCTTTAATTTTGTAAAACAGATTTAAGGTGTTTTACTGTGCATTCTACAGTGTTTTACTGTTTAAATGACAGTCTTCGTATAGTGCATGGACGTGACTCCTCATTAGTGAAAGTATCAAAGAAATCTGCATCAACATCTTGATCATTTTCATATCTTTAGTACAGTCTCCCTGGTTGTGATATTTTAGTTCCGTATGTTTAATTCTGTATAGCTATCTGGTTACGATTTTGATCATTTCCATAATACTGTCTCGCTGGATGTGAAGTTTACTAGGATTACTCCTTCTAACCAAATCCCCAAACAGTTCCTAACCAAGCCAAGGCCGTTGATTTAGAAAGAGAGATTCTGTCGAAATCTTGAATAGTCAAGACAATGCCGTGAGCACGTTTGTGTTGTCTGTCTGAAGTCACTCTCCTGTCTGGCTGAATGCTATCTCCCCCTGACAAAGATAGACTCTCTGTGGCATGTTTCTCAGAGATAAGGCTTTTCCCAGTGGTGATCAGTGTTGAGTTTACTGTCCTGTGGTGGACTCCTGCAGTCATCTCCAGCAGACCAGTGATAGGAAGTATACAGAAGTTCAAACAGGGTGGGATAGTAAGGAAGTTAAATTGACCTCAGTTAAATTGAGGTTGTCAGTCATTCCCTTGCCTTTGAAAGTGTGACCAACACAATTTTTGGTTGTTAATAACATAGCCGCAGGAAGTATGGGTGCTGAGGGTGCTGCAGCACCACCTGAAAATTCACAAAAGTAGTGCACTCGGCCTAGTTCTGTATTTTTATTATTATGTTTATTTATGTTAACTTTATTTAACTAAGCAAGTCAGTTAAGATCAAATTCTCATTTTCAATGACGGCCTAGGAACAGTGGGTTCGATCTTGCAACCTTTTGGTTGCTAGTCCAACGCTCTAGCTACTAGCGGATATGGGTGCTGCAACTTCATCAACAACACAGCTCAGGATAATAGTCTTTAAAAGGGAATTGAAACACTTTAGTAAGTAAAGTAAATCAAATCAAAGATATGTATTCAATCCACTTATACTAAACCTGTGAATTTAACATAAAATCATCATCGGTATTTAGTATTTTGATCATCAACAAGGTTTATGTTAGCTATGGTCAGCGCCATTTTAAAGTGCCATGGTAACAATTGTCTGTGGTATTGAGTTTTTGTGTGGGGAGTGAATCGATGAGAGTGAGGACAACGAAGATGGCAACAACAAGTAGTAATTCAAACATGAACTGTAGAGCCCAAGGCTGTAGGACTTGGCTCAAAAAAAAATCCCTTGGTAAACTATCATCGGTTGATTAAGGACCCTCAACTTTTGAAGAAGTGACTCCATGTCCTGAAGAGAAAGGACGTGCTAACTCAAGCTAGCAGGATCCGGAGGAAGACTTTCGATGCGGCAAAGTTTCCGAATGGAAAGGAGTCATCGGACTATGTTGAAGCGCTCTGCATACCCATCCATTTTCAAGGGTTATGGTGTAGGGGTTAGTGACCAACCATCATCAACATTGCTGACATCGGAGTCTAGCAAAAGCCGGACTGAATGGAGGAGGCGACCCGAATCAATGGAGATCCTGAGGTAATGTTAACCGGTCACGAGTCATGACTTGTTGGACTAGGCTAGTGTTAGACACTGGACAACTTTGTTGCAACTCTAGTTGAAGGTAACTAGCTAATTGTGTCTGAAGTGTTTTGTTTAACATTCCCTAGCAACTACAGTAGCTAGCTTTCACCTCAGATAGTACTGTAATACATTTTGTTGACAGTTTTGTTTTTGGAATGTTTTGTTAGCACCGCCTCATTTAGTTAAACTGAAGATGATATAGGTAAAGTTTGCTGGAAAATAAATGTCCCTCTTTTAAGGTGTGTTTGTTTACATAGCATAACGCCAACTGATGAATTGAGCTACCGAGTGGCGCAGCAATCTAAGGCACTGCATCTCAGTGCTAGGGGCATCACTACAGACACCCTTATTCAAATCCAGACTGTATGATCCTGAGAGCTCAGAATCACAATCATCACAGTGTGAGCCAAGATATATAATCGAAGATCCAAAATACATAGTCATAGTCTGCCATGAGCCAGGATGTCGAGCAGGTATCATCATGTAAGATGGCAGCTTCGCTTCAAGTCCTTAGGAAACTGTGCATAATGTAGTTTTTTTTAATGTAATATTTCTTATATTCTTAGCGCAGAATCCTTAAGTGTTAATACATACAGCCGGAAAGAACTATTGGATATCAGAGAAACATCAACTTACCAGCACAACCAGCACTACAACCAGGAATACGACATTCCCAAAGAAGATCCTTTGTCTGCACCTCCGAGGGCATTTGAACTTACTCCAGAGGCCGACCCAAAACAATGCTGTCGGAGGAGAGGGTGCCGGAGCGGTCTTATAGTGAGGCTTTGGATGCGTGCACACCACCAACCACTTCCGAGTATGTTACTTGCTAATGTCCAGTCACTAACTTAACATCCGCCCCTTTTTTTTCTATTTTCGCCTGAAATTACATACTCAAATCTAACTGCCTGTAGCTCAGGCCCTGAAGCAAGGATATGCATATTCTCGGTGCCATTTGAAAGGAAACACTTTGAAGTTTGTAGAAATGTGAAAGGAATGTAGGAGAAAATAACACAATAGATCTGGTAAAAGATAATATGAAGAAAAAAACAACCATTATTTTGTATTTCTTTGTACCATCATCTTTGACATGCAAGAGAAAGGCCATAATGTATTATTCCAGCCCAGGTGTAATATATATTTTGGCCACTAGAAGGCAGCAGTGTATGTGCAAAGTTAAAGACTGATCCAATGAACCATTGTGTTTAGTGTCAATATTTTGAAACAGGATTGCCCAAATATGCCTAATATGTTAATTAATAACTTTTATGTTCAAAATGGAACATACAAATTGTGGATTTTAAAACGTCTTATGGCTAGGGGGCAGTATTGAGTAGCTTGGATGAATAAGTTGCACAATGTAAACGGCCTGCTCCTCAGTCTCAGTTGCTAATATATGCATATTATTATTAGTATTGGATAGAAAACTCTAAAGTTTCTAAAACTGTTTGAATGGTGTCTGTGAGTATAACAGAACTCATATGGTAGGCAAAATCCTGAGGAGAAATCAAAACAGGAAGTGAGAAATCTGAGCTTGGTATGTATTCACCACAGTTCCCAATGAAATCCCCTTGAGATATTAATGATGTTGCACTTCCTAGGGCTTCCACTAGATGTCAACCGTCTATAGAAATGTGAATGAGACTTCTACTGTGTTGTGGGACTGAATGAGAGCAGAATCCATCAGGTGACTGGCAGTCAGCCATTTTCTGATCACGCGCATTCCTCATGGTATCCACTTGCATTCCATTGCTCGTCAAGACACAAAGGAATACTCTGGTTGGAACTTTATTGAAGCTATATGTTTAAAACATCCTAATGATTGATTCTGTACTTAGTTTTAAATGTTTCTTTCGACCTGTAATATAACTGTTTGAAGTTTTTGTCCGACGTAATGCTGACCAGAATGAGCGTTTGGATATGTATACCGAACCCGCGAACAAAAGGAGGACATTATCCAACAAAACAATGATTGTGGACCTGGGATTCCTGGAGTGCTTTCTGATGAAGATCATCAAAGGTAAGGGAATATTTATCATGTAATTTCTTGTTTATGTTGACGCCAACATGGCGGCTATTGTGACTATTTTTCCGAGCCCCGTCTCAGATTATTGCATGGTTTGCTTATTCCGTGAAGTTGTTTTGAAATCAGACACAGCGGTTACATTAATAATAACCCTGTAATTAACTATGTATTTTTGTAATCCTGTTTCTATGATCTGTTTCCACTAACATGTCACCAGGTCAATCTGGATAAAGGTGTCTATGAAATAGACAGTGGTTGGAACTATGAAATAACACATATGGAATCACGTAGTAACCAAAAAAGTGTTAAAAATCAAAATAGATTTTATATTTGAGATTCTTCAAAGTAGCCACACTGCCTTGATGACAGCTTTGCACACTCTTGGCATTCTCTCAGATTCCAGGTAGTCACCTGGAATGCATTTCAAATAACAGGTGTGCCTTGTTAAAAGTACATTTGGGGAATTTCTTTCCTTCAAAATTCTTTTCAGCCAATCAGTTGTGTTGTGACAAGGTATGGGTGGTATACAGAGGATAGTACTATTCTGTAAAATACCAAGTCCATATTATGGCAAGAACAGCTCAAATAAGCAAAGAGAAACGACAGTCTATCATTACTTTACGACATGAAAGTCAGTCAATATGGAACATTTCAAGAACTTTGAACTTTTCTTCAAGTGTAGTCGCAAAAACCATCAAGCTCTATAATGAAACTGGCTCTAATGAGGACCTCCACAAGAAAGGAAGACCCAGAGTTACCTCTGCTGCAGAGGATAAATTCATTGGAGTTAACTGCACCTCAGATTGCAGCCCAAATTAATGCTTCAGAGTTCAAGCAACAGACACATCTCAACATCAACTGTTCAGAGGAGACTGCGTGAATCAGGCCTTCATGGTCGAATTGCTGCAAAGAAACCATAACTAAAGGACACCAATAATAAGAAGAGACTTGCTTGGGCCAAGAAACACGATCAATGGATATTAGACTGGTGGAAATCCGTCCTTTGTTCTGAGTACAAATTTGAGATGTTTAGTTCCAACCACTGTGTCTTTGTGAGATGCAGAGTAGGTGAACAGATGGTATCTGATTTTGTGGTTCCCACCGAGAAGCATGGAGGAGGAAGTGTGATGGTGTGAGGGTGCTTTGCTGGTGACACTGTCTGATTTATTTAGAGTTAAAGGCACACTTAACCAGCATGGCTACCATAGCATTCTGTGGCGACATGCCAGCCAATCTGGTTTTCGCTTGCTGGGACTATCATTTGTTTTTCAACTGGACAATGACCCAGAACACACCGCCAGGCTGTGAAAGGGCTATTTGACCAAGAAGCAGAGTTTGGGAGGAGTTGGACCTCAGAGTGAAGGAAAAGCAGCCAACAAGTTCTCAACATATGTGGGAACTGCTTCAAGACATTTTGGAAAATCATTCATCTTGAAGCTGGTTGAGAGTGTGCAAAGTTGAAGAATCTCAAATATAAAATATATTTTGATTTGTTTAACACTTTTTTGGTTACTACATGATTCCATGTGTTATTTCATAGTTCCGATGTCTTCACAATTATTCTACAATGTAGAAAATAGTAAGAGTAAAGAAAAATCCTTGAATGAGTGTCCAAACTTTTGACTGTTACTGTATATAACATTCTATTGGTTGCAATAATTTAGTATAATAATTTAAATAAAAAATATATAAGTTTTGAATCCTGGGTTGTAGGGCAGGGCCGACAGAAAAGTTACTTACTTTTCCCCCTTCCAGTTGTCTCTTCCATTTTGCGGTAATTCTTCAACTAGTCGTATTTATTTATCATTTACAAAGTTTATACCTTTTTTAATTTATATAATTGTTGTTATTTGTTCTTTATTTTCTGGTGGATTAAACTGAAATTGCAACCAATGTTGGCCTGTTGGTATTAACTGCTATTTTCATTAATTGTACCTTACAGATTGAAAGGAAGTCCCAGAAGAAGTCACTGACTCACTCAGTTTATAGGAGAAAAATCTCTGAAATGTTTGTGACATTTTGTTATTTAAATGTTGTTATTTATTTAATTTTAAGCAACATGTGTTTCTAGAGTTTTAATAGTTTTATGGGTCTGTTTTGAAAAGGAACTGACTGAACTCGGGAAAACGTTTTCTCCCTACTTCTGTCTTAAAAGCAACTTCTGTTTAACTATAGATGATAGCCAAAGAGGATTAGCTGTAATTTATGGAATATGCTGCACTTTACTTCAACTACTGTCGCTCGTCGTGAACCTTTTCCAAAATAGTAACAGATGTACCTTAAAATGTATCCTCAGTGTTTCCCAATGTTTTTTTAAGAAACTTTAAATATTTTCAATTTTGCCAAATGTTCCTCAATCTCTTTCATTCTAATACAACTCAAGAGAGAAACTTTGACTTCTGATGCAGTTCAAATATTACTCATTTGCCAGCTAAGTTTTAATGTCTCCATCCTCCGTATTCCATCCTCCCTCTGGTCTTTTTCTCAGACCCTTTCTCCATCGCCATCGCCATTGCTATTTTATTAATTTAGATCATTTCCATACACTACACAACCATGAACATGACATCAGTTCACAATACCATATGGTCTGCTGAGAGAAACATATTTCTGCTTCTAATGCAACCTGGCACTGCTAGCTCGCTGTGAACACACAAGACTGGAATGCAGAGGGTTGAGGAGGAGTCTGTATTTCACCAGGCCTTTTCTGAAGCCACTCTGTGAGCCAGGAGAAGATGATTGGCATGAACCGCCCATCATGAACCTTAGGGGGTGAGGGTTATGAAGGGGCTTGAAAGGGTTCCACCTATATAATGAGCTCATTCTCGACAGTGGAGCTGACATACTATAGGCTCTTCATGGATGGACAGGCAGCGATGCTGGGAGGGGATCAGTTTTCATTCTTGATTTGATTGAAAATGGAATTGAGAATTGTACTGCTTGTAGCAATGTTCCAGAAGCCTCAAGTTGGGTTCACATTCCATAGTGTATAGCCTACAATAGGCCTATATATATATTTATATATTTTTTATTTTTTGTAATTTTGCCTCAGCCGTGCATGACAAAACATTGAGCGGGGAAAACAATGGAAACCACAGATGTGGCGGAAGTATGTCTTCTTCTTCTCCAGATACCTTCAGCGTGATCAAACCTTAAACATAATGTAGGCAATGGCCTCCATATGATTAAAACATCCCGAAACAATCCATTATTGGTTTACCCTGTAATTCCGTCTTCTACAGCTAAAATAAGTAAACATGTTGATGTGTTTCTATATCGGTGCATATATTCCATAGAGTGGTGATGTGCACAGTTTGTCAGTTCATTGTCTCTGTTGGAGTGTAATTTCTCCCGCTGCTGTCTGTCTGTATCTTCTTAATGACAAAGGCACATTAGAAAAGGCCTGGGGCTGGAAGCATAGCAGCAGACAGTGGCACAACAATATCATCCTAGACTAAAATCCTCACCAGGAACTGTTGACTGGGGCAGACAAACATACATTTATTATTTGGGCTATTCCAATGTGATTTAAAAATGGGAATGGAATATGTTTTATTCTTCAGTGTGTTCTATACTCAAGGATGAGGATTTGTTCTCACTCAGAGCTATTTCTCATTCTCGTGGCATTACATATTCATTTCACATTTACAGCGAATTGCTCAGTGTTACCGGGTGTAAAAGAACCCCAGTGTTGTGTAAAAGAACCACGGTGTTGATGGTAATAACCAGAGTTGAACCAAAACCGTGCCCATCATTATCATATTTCCCAGAATGCTCTATTTCAGGTTGCGTTTTAAAATAGTTTGCTTCAATATCTAGATTTTTGCATGTACATTGATTGATTTATTAAAATAATGCAATACAAATATAACATGCATTTTTCTAAACTAAACCAATCTGTTCGTTGGATTTATTGCACCCGTTACGGAAATTATAGTTCCAGTTTAGATGGTTTAGGAAATGTCAGTTATCAATCTATCTTGTGATGAAAGTCATTTGGAATGCAGGTTACTGGTGAATAAAAATTCAAGTTGTTGCATATTCCCTCCCTCGCTGGAATCCGATAGGAATTACACATTTCTTTGCAAGCCAGCATAATGTGACTTTCAGGTCTGATATGGTCTGTTAATTAACACACAGCCACTCTGCAAGGGTAAACCTAGGCCCTCAAAATATGGCCTTATGAAATATGTATTGTCTAAAGAATGTATATATTTATTTTTTTACTTAGGATCTCACTTGGTGAATGCAACAGGACTGCAAATTAATGAATGCAACAACCATGTCTCTCTCACTAACAAATACAGTCATGGCATAGTTGGAAATACAAAGGAGTCATTTAACACTGAAAAATGTGTAATGTATAAACATTGGAACCCTATTAAATATAACACTCTCAGTGTTAATTTAACAGTTGGGAATTTGCTGTGTATATTTTTTGTGATAACCTTTATTTTTTCTATCAAAGAGATTATAGTTATGCTATTATGTTTCTGGATATGAATATTTTCCACCTCAATTACCCCACTAGAGTATTATACACCCAGAAAAGTGTTGACAATCATCTCCCTCAAATGTTGTTCGCTGACTGTCTCTCTACCACTCTTCTGTTCCTTCCTCCCTGTCTCACTCTTGCTCTCCCATTCTCTCTCTCTCTCTCTCTCTCTCCTTCACCCTCTCTTCACTGCCAGTCCTCACTTTGTTGGGGGAAATTGCTGTCGTTTTACATTTGCACTTTGCTTGCAGGGGTTTGATGTTACTACCTGCAGAGCATGTCCGTCTATTTGCACTGGTGGTGGTCTGTATATGGAATGGAGTGTAGAACTTGAATGAAATATTAAAGTCCACAGAATATCCTCATATGTAATAATGAAATACTGTAAATCTTTTTCAATAAAATTTTTAAAAAAAATAAGTTGTCACTCTCCATATTCGTCTCTGTTTCCGATGTCTGTCCTTGTCACACAATGATAGACAATTGTGTTTGTTTGCATCGTGTTTGGTTGTTCGCTAAACTCCTTTGTCATTGGTGAATTTCATTTAATTCGTATGTCAGACCCATTATCCGACAAGCATCACTTCTCAAAAATATGTTCCTCGGGGTCACTTCTGAACCCCATCATTTCTGTGCCTTTTCATCCTGTCAGCATCAACCAAGGAAGTGTCCAGAATTTCTGTTTACCTCATGAATTTACTGAATAGAATTGCCAGTCTTCAGAAACTGACCCAGTCCTGCTGGACAGTGCCCTAGACAGGACACCTTGGGACGTTGTTCATACCCAGACCCCGTGTGGATGAGGCTGACAGATAATTTAGTCCTTACAAGTGGGGTTGTGAGGTCAGCATAGTATAGCTAAAGCGTTTAGCAAAATATATTAATATCTCCACGCTGAGTAGAGAGAAAGATGCTGTGAGCAGTGATACACATCCATGTCTCACTCCGCTGAACAGAGGAGACAAACCCACTGAGCTGTGAGGAGGGAGAAGAGATGGAGGGGGAGAAGAGAGAGAGAGAGAGAGAGTAACTCAGAAGGGGCTCCATTGTCTAGATCAATGAGTAACCCAGACAGTGACTGAGAAGCATAACTCAAAGTGAGGCCTCATAGTGGTACCTGAAAGCCCCCTACAGCACTATCACCTGTCAATTGCCACTAACCTGACACCGTACGGGTCTCCTGGGGATAAAAGCAACCACCAACTCTACTCCTCCTCACCCCCTAATCATCCTTTTTTTGGGTTAATCACCCCAAATCATCAATGTCTCCGTCTAGTTTAGAATATCATAAGATAGGATATGCATTTTTTCACTAGATATTGAAATCCATTCAATATTGTCTGTTACATTACCTGATTCAGATGTAACTATGTTGCAGATTCTGAAGAAATGTTTCACATCCATTTGACTTTGTACGACACTGAACAAAAATGTAAAGTCTTAGTCCCATCTTTCATGAGCTGAAACAAAAGTTCCAGACATTACAACAAGCTAATTTCTTTCAAATGTGCACACATTTGTTTATAACCCTATTACTGAGAATTTCTCCTTTACCAAGATAATCCATCAACCTGAAAGGTGTGGCAAAGCTGATTAAACAGCCTCATTACACAGGTTCACCGTGTGATGGGGATACTAAAAGGCCAATCTAAAATGTGCAGTTTTGTCACACAACACAATACCACAGATGTATTTTGAGGGAGTGTGCAATTGGCATGCTGACTGCAGGAATTTGCACCAGAGCTGTTGCCAGAGTATTGAATGTTAATTTCTCCACCATAAGCCACCTCCAATATAATTTTAGAGAATTTCCTGGTGTGTTCCCACGCCAGCCCAGGACCTCCACATGTGGCTTTTTCATCTGCAGGATCGTCTGAGACTAGCTACCCGGACAGCTAATGAAACTGTGGGTTTGTACAACTGAAGAAATTCTTCACAAACTGTCAGAATTCATCTCAGGGAAGCTCATCTGTATGCCTGTCATGCTCACCAGGGTCTTGACCTGATGGCAGTTCGGTGTCGTAACCAACTTCAGTGGGAGAATGTTCACCTTCGATGGCCACTGACACAATGCAAAAGTGTGGTCTTTGCGGATTAATCCCAGTTTCAACTGTACCAGTTAGATGGCAGACAGCATGTATGGCGTTGTGTGGGCAAGCGGTTTGATGATGCCAACGTTTGAATGTTTAAGTGCCCCGTGGTGGTGTTGGGGTTATGGTATGAGCAGGAATAAGCTAAGGACAACACAAACAATTGCATTTTATTGATGGCAATCTGAATGCACAGAGATACCATGACGAGATCCTGAGGCCCACTCTCGTGCCATTCATCGTGCCACCATCACTTCCCCCATGTCGCAAGGATCTGTACACAATTCCTGGAAGCTGAAAATGTCCTAGTTCTTCCATGGCCTTCATACTCACCAGACATGTCATCCGTTGAACATGTTTTTGGGATGCTCTAGATCAGTGGTCACCAGCCTTTTCTGAGTCAAAATGCATGCCGAGATCTACCGATAGGATTTTTAATAAAAAATGTAAGCCTATGCAACATTAACCAATTAAAAACAGCACTGTAGCAATGAGGTTTGTGCAGTACGCTATAGGCCCAATAAATTAGCAACGCATACTGGCTTTGCTTGAATATACCTGCCAATGCATTGTTGTTCGGGAAAAATAGAAATCCAAATCTGAGGTAGGCTATATGATCACACTGGTAATACAGTGGCTTGTGAAAGAATTCACCACACATGGCATTTTTTTCTATTTTGTTGCCATACAACCTGGAATTAAAATATATTTTTGGGAGGTTTGTATCATTTGATTAACACAACATGCCTACCACTTTGAAGATGAAAACATGTTTGGAGGGTGAAACAAACAAGACATAAGACAAAAACAGAACTTGAACATGCATAAACTATTCACCCCCCAAAGTCAATACTTTGTAGAGCCACCTTTTGCAGCAATTACAGCTGCAAGTCTCTTGGGGTATGTCTCTATAAGCTTGGCACACCTAGCCACTGGGATTTTTGCCCATTTTTCAAGGCAAAACTGCTCCAGCTCCTTCAAGTCGGAAGGGTTTCGCTGGTGTACAGCAATCTTAAGAAGTCATACGACAGATTCTCAATTAGATTGAGGTCTGGGCTTTGACTAGGCCCTTCCAAGACATTTAAATATTTCCCCTTAAACCACTCGAGTGTTGCTTTAGCAGTATGCTTAGGGTAATTGTCCTGCTGGAAGGTGAACCTCCGTCCCAGTCTCAAATCTTTGCAAGACTGAAACAGGTTTCCCTCAAGAATTTCCCTGTATTTAGAGTCATCCATCCTTCAATTCTGACCAGTTTCCCAGTCCCTGCGGATGAAAAACATCCCATTACATTACATTACATTTAAGTCATTTAGCAGACGCTCTTATCCAGAGCGACTTACAAATTGGTGCATTACCTTATGACATCCAGTGGAACAGCCACTTTACAATAGTGCATCTAAATCTTTTAGGGGGGGGGTGAGAAGGATTACTTATCCTATCCTAGGTATTCCTTAAAGAGGTGGGGTTTCAGGTGTCTCACAGCATGATGCTGCCACCACCATGATGGTGTTCTCGGGGTGATGAGAGGTATTGGGTTTGTGCCAGACATAGTTTTTTCCTTGATGGCCAAAAAGATACATTTTAGTATCATATGACCACAAAAAAATCTTCCATTTTTGGAGTACACTAAACGTGTTTTCTTATTTTTTTCCTTAAGCAATGGCTTCTTTTCTGGCCACTCTTCCATAAAGCCCAGCTCTGTGGAGTGTACGGCTTAAAGTGGTCCTATGAACAGATACTCCAATCTCTGTTGCGGAGCTTTGCAGCTCCTTCGGGTTTATCTTTGGTCTCTTTGTTGCCTCTCTGATTAATGCCCTCCTTGCCTGGTCCATGAGTTTTGGTGGGCAGACGTCTCTTGGCAGGTTTGTTGTGGTGCCATATTCTTTACATTTTTTAATAATGGATTTAATGGTGATCAAATGATGTTCAAAGTTCACATATTTTTTTTATAACCCAACCCTGATCTGTACTTCTCCACAACTTTGTCCCTGACCTGTTTGGAGAGCTCCTTGGTCATCGTGGTGCCGCTTGCTTCGTGGTGTTGCAGACTCTGGGGCCTTTCAGAACTGGTGTATATATACTGAGATCATGTAACAGATCATGTGACACTTAGATTGCACACAGGTGGACTTTATTTAACTAATAATGTGACTTCTGGTAATTTGTTGGTAATTCGTTGCACCAGATCTTATTTAGGGACTTCATAGCAAACGGTATGAATAAATATGCACACACCACTTTTCCGTTTTCTTAATTTTGAGATTTTCTTTTCATTTCATTTCAACGATATGGACTATTTTGTCCATTACATGAAATCCAAATAAAACCCAATTTAAAATTACAGGTTGTAACGCAACAGAATAGGAAAAATGGCATTGGGGATGAATACTTTTGCAAGGCACTCTAACTAGGTAGGTAGCCAGCAAGACAAAGGTAGCTAACAGTACACCTTAGCTTGAAATTAAACAGCTTTCTGTCAAAATTAGAAATGCTAATATCTGAAAACGTAGATAGTTAGACTATCTTACCTGTATACATCATCATGCATGGGGGACGCGTCTCCCTATCACGGATCCATGCCACAAATGCCCTTAGTTTGAAGATGTAATCCGGAAACCCATTCTCCCATTCTCATCGACGGGGCTGTAGTGGAGAAGGTTGAGAGCTTCAAGTTCCTTGGTGTCCACATCACCAACGGACTATCATGGTCCAAACACATCAAGACAGTCGTGAAGAGGGTATATGGGTCCTCAGATCCTCAAAAAGTTCTACAGCTGCACCATCGAGATCATCCTGACTAGTTGCATCCCCACCTGGTATGGCAACTGCTCGGCCTCCAACCGCAGGCCTACGGAGGGTAGTGCGTATGGGCCAAGATTCCTGCCAGCCAGGACCTCTATAACATTCAGTGTCAGAGGAAGGCCCTAAAAATTGCTAAAGACTGTCTCCTGTCTCAGCCTCCAGTATCTATGCTGCAGTAGTTTGTGTCGGGGGGCTAGGGTCAGTTTGTTATATCTGGAGTACTTCTCCTGTCCTTTTCGGTGTCCTGTGTCAATCTAAGTGTGCGTTCTCTAATTCTCTCCTTTCTTTCTCTCTCTCGGAGGACCTGAGCCCTAGGACCATGCCCCAGGACTACCTGACATGATGACTCCTTGCTGTCCCCAGTCCACCTGGCCATGCTACTGCTCCAGTTTCAACTGACCTGAGCCCTAGGACCATGCCCCAGGACTACCTGACATGATGACTCCTTGCTGTCCCCGGTCCACCTGACTGTGCTCCTGCTCCAGTTTCAACTGTTCTGCCTTGTTATTATTCGACCATGCTGGTCATTTATGAACATTTGAACATCTTGGCCATGTTCTGTTATAATCTCCACCCGGCACAGCCAGAAGAGGACTGGCCACCCCACATAGCCTGGTTCCTCTCTAGGTTTCTTCCTAGGTTTTGGCCTTTCTAGGGAGTTTTTCCTAGCCACCGTGCTTCTACACCTGCATTGCTTGCTGTTTGGGGTTTTAGGCTGGGTTTCTGTACAGCACTTTGAGATATCAGCTGATGTACGAAGGGCTATATAAATACATTTGATTTGATTTAAAGACTCCAGCCACCCTAGTCATAGACTGTTCTGACTGCTACCGCATGGCAAGCGGTACCGGAGTGCCGCTTGCCAAGACTCCTGAACAGCTAATCAAATGGCTACCCGGACTATTTGCGTTGACCCCCCCATTTTTACCCTGCTGCTACTCTCTGTTTATTATCGGTGCAAAGTCACTTTAACTCTGCCTACATGTACACATTACCTCAATTACCTCAACTTACTTGTGCCCCCGCACATTGACTCTGTACCCCTTGTATATAGCCTCTTTACTGTTATTTCATTGTTGCTCTGTTAATATTTGTTATTTTTCTATTTTCTTCTTTTTTTTCTTTTTTTAAACTTTAGTAAATACTTTCTTACCACTTATTTTTCCTTAACTGCATTGTTGGTTAAGGGCTTGTAAGTAAGCATTTCTCATTAAGGTGTTGTTTTCGACAAATAACCCTGCTCAGTCTTCTGTTATTTTAGTTCCTTCTGCATCATCCACTTAGATTGATTTATACGCTGGAAAAAGCACCCTGGCGGTCATATCTTTCATTAGTTCACACACACACACACACACACACACACACACACACACACACACACACACACACACACACACACACACACACACACACACACACACACACACACACACACACACACACACACACACACACACACACACTACTTTATTGGTTCATAGACCAAGAGATTATGGCTCAATGCAGTATGATGCATTATGCATGGCTATGCATCGACATGGTAGCACCCCGTTGAACCCTTATTTCCCTGTTTATTCTAAAATGAGGAACACGCACCAAGAACATCACACATAGGAACACTATGTACACACGCAGGCATGCACACATTCACACTGGACACATACACACTGAACACACACACACGAGTGGAAAGATGTGTGTGTGTGTGTGTGTGCATTTATTAACTTATGAAAGATATGAATGCCAGGGTGCTTTCTCCAGCATATAAGCCAGCATGTAGCTGTCTGTTCGCTGGGTAGGTGGTGTTCTGTTGGGGCTTGAGAAGAGTGATCCTTGCCATTGTTTGTGTTGCCACTCACCTGTCACATCGCAAACAAGAAAGCAGCAGAGGTAAGTGTCAGAGATACACTGTGCCTGCTGCATTATACCTGCCTGCTCAATGGACAGGGACCACACACAGTTGCATTCAACAGTCAAACCATGCATATTGTATGTGGGATGTACTGTCTGACACAGGTTGCTAACCGACTGTGAATGCCTTGCATTATGACATGTTTGGAGACCAGTGGGGTGTGTGGAGCTGCTAACAGGTGGGCAGATGGTAATGACTCAGCCCATGTGGGGAATGACCGGAAATGGCATAGAGCATGAGCTCCCCACTGAAGGCCCTCTGCATATCCAGTGAATATTTAGCCATCATCATCACAAACAATATGGCCAAATAAACCCCAAATGAATAATACTGCACATAAATGTAGATATTGCACTTAGGGGCTATTGGGGACATCTAACTGTAGCATGCCCTTTAATATACTACTGACTCTCAGCAATAGCATTTGATACAATTCCAGAGGGATATACAGTATGTTTTTATTTTTGACCAGTTAGCTGCCTAAACAACGTATTGGTCGTGAACTTGTCTCTACAGGCACATTATCAGGGTTTGTTCCATTAAATCAGCCTCTGGTCTGTTGCTGTAGGAAATCAACACTATCACAGTCCTCCCAGGGCAGTACCTCACCCAGCTAAACACCAAAAGCATAGAGAGTAATCATTCACATGTATTGTTGCTGTTGCTCTTTTTCATTCAGAGAGCATTGGTGTGTTGGTTTACGTGTGTTTTTCCTCGTTCTCGTTGGTCTGGAGGTGATGGAGTGGTCACCATTATGCTTGAGGAGAAAGATGGCTTAATATGATATCTTTTATACTTAACACTCCACTGGGCAAAAACTGGTTGAAACAACGTTGAAAACTGACTGGATTTGCAAAAAGTCATCAAATTAAGGGAATATTGTACTTTTTTTCACACACCTTTTAACATAAATCCAATGACATTAAGAATTGTTTTGTTGATTCACTCTATCCACGTTAGTTGACGAATCAACCAAATGTAAATCTAATCTAGACGTTGAAATAACATCAGTACCCAGTGCGATAGTTCTTGTTTTCACTATTGCTTGACAACGCAACAAAGTACTTACATTTTGATGATGTCATTGGGTAGAACCTTTTTAATTCATGTATTTTCCGACAAAACGTAGAAACGTACCGTTTTCACATATGCAGACACTGGTATTGTGCTGGAGATATTGAACATGAGGTTGAAAAGCGGTGAATTACCCTTTAACCCCTTACACTTGTGGGAGTTGACCTATATGATAGGGTTACATGTAAAGGTTTATGACAGAAGAAATATCCATCATAGCAATCAAAAGGGAACATTTTGAACAATTTGGGCACATCATTAGACTAAAGTTGAGGCCAAAACAGTTAGACACAAGGCTGAATTACACTGTTGATTTTATGTGCATTTACATTTACTGTACTTATTGCACATTTGTTGATAATAAAATCTGAAAATACTTGGATATATTCAGGAAAATGTTGGGTAGGTGCAACAAGACAAAACAATTACAAAAGTTTGAGTGAGAGGTCTAACTGGTGTCTCCAAGTGGCCACACACCTCTCCATAGTGTGCACAGTTCCTTCATAATTTCAAAGCACATTTATGACTTAAATAATAGCTTTCAACTATAAGGTGGTGTTTTGAGCTCTTCTAGCTGTGCCGCTAAGGAACTAGAGCAAGCAGACGTACTGTTGTTGTTTACGCATTCCAAAAACGGCCAAAACGGCGTGTTCTTTTGCAGAAATTGATAGTTAAAGGAAAAATTCACCCATAACCACTCATTCTCTTAACTTACAGTGTTAGATAACACTCATATTTAATAAAAAACGAAATAAATAAAAATGTTTTATTTTGGAATTATAATAAGTTTGGTAGCAACATGAAAATCATTGTGGAAATCGGTTGCAGCGCAAGTGAACTACAAAATCCACAACGCAATGCTGGCTGGCTAGCTGTTAGCTATCTAGCTAGCAAGAGAACGTAGCTTCAAACAATAATACCAAAGACAATATCAGCATGCAAAGTAGCCAGTTAGCTGTAAAACCGCCTCAACAAACTGCACAATCAATGTCGGAGTCTACAATCTCACCATGTTCAACCTGCAGATCGATGTGCCTCAGAGTCGAGTCTGACATTCGCAGAGGCAGATATACTTTCGAGGAGATGAGAAATGTTGCCCATGCTACGCAGTGAATTCTGGGCCATTCTAGGACAAGGAACGCTCTATGCCAATCACTCAGATACACATGAAAGCATGAAATGACACGCCAGGTACGACGCCTTGTCATCTTGTAACTGTACATCAAGCAGAGTGATCATAAACGTGAACACTGTATTACATGAGTTTCATGATTATGTTCATGTGAATTATGCATATTTGAACTAACGGTTGTTTAGCTTGCTTGTATGACATCAAAACGGCATTTATTCGAAATCCTCATCGTCTCATCTTCTTTCAAGATACATTGAGTCCTCTTTATTTACAGCATCTCCCTCACTCAGACAACAAAGCATTTGCAAAAGTTGCCCAATTAGCGGGAGGGATGGGGGGGGCGACTTCTTGTCGCGTGCGGTGTTCAAGTTCAGAACGGCTGTCAGTCAAAACTAATACTGCACTGTGAAGCGAAGATTTGAGCTCTGATGTCATGTATAGCACTTACTTATCGGTGCCCAAATCTGCTATTTGTAACCGATATACGCATATGATGGTAAATAGCTATGAGGAAAGAAGAAACTCAATCAACAAAATAGAAAATGTCCCCAAATAAATGTGCCAGTCCTGAAGGTCATAGCTTTCTGAAACCCATTTTAAAATCGGTTGCTGTCTCCCCTTTTCCTCGATCTCTCAGTCTCATCTCTGCTCTTTACTCCTAATCTAAACCCAGACAATTCCGTCTCAGTCAGAACAGTCAGTCAGCCTTGATCCTTCAATAACAAACACACCAAGGGACTCATGGTGGACAGGTGAAAGCACTGACCTGGAAAGGCATAGTGGGTTGGGAGGTCTAGGAAAAATGCAGCAATACCTACTCCCAATCCTCATACCCAAGATGGAAGGATTGTCCCTGGCCTGCACCCAATCATAATACACAATATAGAATGCCCCTGCCTACTTTCTCATCCTCATTAGTTGATCAGTGATGGTGATGCCAGTACAGCAGCCGTGTGCTAAGGTACTGCATGTATGTGTGCGTACAATGCCTACATGTATGTCATTGTGTCTACCGCTATGTGCGTGTGTATCAGCATTGGGCAGCCACTCCAAACTGCTATCTTCATTGTGCTTCAGGCAGTCTCTCCCTTTCTCTCCCTGATCCCCTGTGAGCGGATGATAAAATCTGTCACACTGCCGTGCGTCCGTCGAGGAGCCCATTGTTTTGGGGATTATGGGGATTATGGGGCGGATGCTACACGGTGCTGCAGACAGAGGGGCTTGAGCCCTGTGACCCCTTCTACTAATCATTATGTGACGGACATGGAGCGTTCATCTTTTAAAGCCAAGATTTTATTGGATTATCAATTATTCATGGACCAGGAGGGAGGGAGGCAGGGAGGGAGGGAGAGAGAGAAAGAGAGGGAGAGGTGGAGGGAGATAGAGAGAGAGAGAGAGATAGAGAGAGAGAGAGAGAGAGAGAGAGAGAGAGAGAGAGAGAGAGAGAGAGAGAGAGAGAGAGAGAGAGAGAGAGAGAGAGAGAGAGAGAGAGAGAGAAAGAGAAAGAGAGAGAGAGAGAGAGAGAGAGAGAGAGAGAGAGAGAGAGAGAGAGAGAGAGAGAGGAGGAAATCTTGACTTTTTGAAAGAAGTCATTACAGATTACACAGATTTAGTTATATTATAACTGCTACAGGCCGAGGCCGGGTTTTAATGCTTCTTTCATATCTGACAGGGTCTCGATTAAGATTATACCACGGCCCTATATCTTAAGGTCCCACCCGTTACAATCAGCCTATCCGATTGGCACAGATATCCATCTACGATACGTGAAAGCCTGACATGTATAAACCATAACGATGACATACATTTGAACCATTTACTGAACTTCAGAACATCACACCCCTTCCCTCCTTTTTTATTCTAAGGAAACCCTTCGACGTGATGACTGCTATGTTGTCTTTGGCCTATGTGGCCATCACCATCTCCCTTGTCAATATCACATGTCAGCTCGTTCTAACAGAAAAGACTTGACTGCCTAGTTGGCGCTTTGACCCGGAGACTGTATGGGGACCTCCATTAAGAGGTTAGGAGAGCTCTCTAATTTTGTAGTGCTCAGCACAGTGCCCTGGGATGAAGGAACATGTTGGATCAAAGCTGTCACAACCAAATTTTTATCAGACCGACTGGGATCTCCTCTCCATCACTACTGACACAGAGTCCAACTGCTGCCTCTCTCTCTCTCTCTCTCTCTCTCTCTCTCTCTCTCTCTCTCTCTCTCTCTCTCTCTCTCTCTCTCTCTCTCTCTCTCTCTCTCTCTCTCTCTCTCTCTCTCTCTCTCTCTCTCTATGCACGGTGGCAAAGTTGCCTACAAAAAACATATATTTCTGCCTAGTATCCCAGAGTTTCCTCTCTCTAGAGCAGCGCCACTCTGTGAGGGTGCCTGGTCCTTCAGGGGTGTTAGGCGGGGTGGCACTGCACACGGCATAGCAGCAGTGGGAATTTTGATGGCTGGGCACTTCTCTCCCATCTCTTTCTTGGCAGCTTGGCCTCCTCTCTCCACCTTCCTCGTCTGAGATTTTCCCCCTTTCCCTCCCTCCCTCCCTCCCTCCAAGTGAGAAGCTGTTAGCTTGTTAATTGCTTCAGCCTCCCTCTACAATCAAGGTGCTAGCAGCCAAGGGAGCCTGGGGAGCCCAGGGAGGCCAGGGAGGCCAGGGAAGGTGAGATCCTTCCCTCTGCTTTAGAGGGGCTTTAAATTAGCTGGAGAAGATACCCAGACAGGCCTTCTGTCCTGAAGAAGAGGGCTGGAGCCTGGAGATTGTCACTTTGTGTCACCCCATAGTGCTGTGTCACCCATCAATTGGCCATTTTGTGGTATTCACCTGTTAGTTACCTTTTGAGATGTCAATGGAGATAAAGATTTCCATTATCATGGTTCAGAACCAACCGATTGACACCTTTGTCAATTGAGTTGTGGTGTAGGAGACAAAAAATGATCCTGTCCTCCTTAGATAAGTTGATAAACTGTTGTGTAAGATACATCTGTATCAGGTAGTTGTTATTTAAACACACACATAAAGGCCTTGCCCCCACTGCATGAAAGGCAGAGATTCTGGATGAAATCAGATTTACTATATTCCCTGAAATTTGAGATTCGTGGTCGTGGGTGGGAAGTTCCCAATGCGAGTGTGCAGACTGCTGTAGACTCCCGAACACCCCTGAAAACTTGCTTCATAGAGGAATGTCTGGGGTCGTAAATTCGAAATTATGCATTGGTACATTTCTGGAAATGTCCTTTTGTAAATTCTCAACTGCCACAGGCTTCTCTAACTCATGTATTAGAAGAAAAGCTCATAAAAAATTAAGCCAACTCTCTGTGTCTCCTTATTTTCAGGTTTGTAACATTTATTAACATGGTTTAGTTTTCAAAATCTAGAGATAACATGTTAATCTAAACTGCGATTAGTTTTCTGGTAACTTTGATGTATAATTGAAATGTTTTGACCAAGTGAAAAACAAGTAAGGATTTTGTCATTCATATGAGTGTCGCCAAGCTAAGCCTAGCTACCGTTGTATGAAAGTTAATGAATACAATCTCAGATCATTTTTATTTCTGTTTGAAATGTGGGCTAGCTAGTGCCTAGCTCTGAGCTAGCTAACATTGGCAATTAGCATTTAACATGCAGCCATTAGATGCAAATGTCATTTCAAACAGAAATAACAATTATCTGAGATGCCATCTTGTTCTCATTAACTTTCATACAAAGTTAGCTAGGCTTAGCGACACTCATATGAATGACAATATCCTTACTTGTTTTTCATATGAACAGCACATGTGAACAGCACAAATTATATGTATTTTAGAAGTTTTGTTACGACATTTGCATCTAATGGTTGCATGTTAATTACCATTTGCCAATGTTAGCTAGCTCAGAGCTAGGCACTAGCTAGCCCACCATTTCTCCCTACTAAGTAGCTACTTTTAGATTATGTTGTTGTTGGCTAGCTATTCATACATTTAATACACAGGCCTCGACATAAGTAATTACATACAGTATATAGAAGCAACTCGGCACAGTCAAATACTTTCAAAGAACAACTGGCTTCAAATGTGTTTTACAGATACAAACTGGGCAGAGATATTCTATGTAAAACTAAGCCTATAATCGCCACAAATTTAAATTCTCATCAACTGAGCTTAACTTGATCACCTACGTTGTTTGCTATTACCAGACAATAAACGGGGCACTCGCCTGAATCCGATGAGCTGTGTGAATCCTGCAAGAAGCATCAGTCAAGGTTCGAAGGTTAGCATCTGTCCTTTTATTCTACTAATTCAAAATAGTTCCACAATGTATTATCTGCGATCTCGCTAGCTATCTAGCTACCTGCCAGCTACCCACCACAATGTTAGTGCAGAAACAGCAAGGATTTCCGTTTTTTATTTGCGACAACAAAGAAAAAGAAAAAAACAATACTGTAAAAGTAATGACTTTCTTATTTGAAAAACTAGGTAACGGACTACATTAATTTAAAAACGCATGCATTAAGTTACTCGTTACCACAAAAAAAGTATGCGTCACCCCCAACATTGCTAGTAAGACATACAATTTTGCAAAGGCAATTAGCTACTAAAGTAGACTCTTCTAGAGTTTTGAATTGAGTTGTAGCATTACACAAATGTACAATTTTTGCATTTTCTCCGACATTTACCTCCAAGCACAATGTGTCTGTGCGATGTCAAAGAACAAACACGTCACTGGAGGTTAATGTTGTACTACATTTCCTCTGTTCATTCAAATACTGAAAAAGAGTGACAATCTATAAAAGTATGCTTAATGTTATTTTTACATATGATAGCAAGGCACTGCACCAGTGGCCTGGCCACCAAAACAACATCAAATTGACCTTTTGCTTACATCCATTGCAGGTTCTTGTGCCACCTGTTTCAAGATTGTTGAGGCGGGCGTATCTCACCAGGTTTACCTGAAAACATAGGGGACACTGTAACGGTCATCTTCCTGCTCTTCTGAGGGGGAGTAGCAAGGATCGGAGGACCAATGCGCAGCGTGGTACGTGTTCATGATGATCTTTAATACACTCAGAACACTAAAACAAAAATAGCAACGAGAATGACACGAAATGAAACAGTCCTGTCTGGTGACATACACAAAGACGGAAAAACAATCACCCACGAAACACAGGTGGGAAAAGGCTACCTAAGTATGATTCTCAATCAGAGACCCCTAACGACACCTCTGATTGAGAACCATACCAGGCCAAACACAAAACACAACATAGAAAAAGGAACATAGACAACCCACCCCAACGCACGGCCTGATCAACCTAAAACAAAGACATAACAAAAGAACTAAGGTCAGAACGTGACAGACACAATCTTGGAGAATGCAAAGAAGGGTTGCGGGAGGAGAAAGCGGACAAGCCTTTTTATAAAAGTAGGTTCTGTGGAACACTAGGTTAATAATTCCTGTTTTACTCCTGGTCCATGGAATACAGAGTGCATACAGGGCCCTATTACATGTTCCATGTTATATATTTGAGTCTAGAAGAGTAGAATGATGTTGAATTACATCCACCTGATCTAGAGTGGCTGCTATAGCCCCCGTATGTACATTAATGACTGATCACGGTACTAATTGCCTCTGTAATCAGAACTGCATTGACTGTTTTACTGAAAATAACAGTAATCATGAGCTAGGTACACATTTCGGCAGAGTTTTGTTTCCTATTCTAGTCCTCGTGCCTGTAGCTCTGTGCACTGACAGTATCACATGCAAAACTTGTTGCATACCTTGTTAGATTTTTTTTTTAAATTTATTTCACCTTTATTTAACCCGGTAGACTAGTTGAGAACAAGTTCTCACTTACAACGGCCAAGATAAAGCAAAGCAGTTCCACCAATGCAACAACAAAGGAGTTACACATGGAATAAACAAACATACAGTCAATAATACAGTAGGAAAAAAGTCAGTATACATTGTGTGCAAATAAGGTAAGATACGGGAGGTAAAGCAATAAATAGGTGGCGAAGTAATTACAATGCAGCAATTAAACACTGGAGTATTATAATGACCACTGGGTAGGTGTTTGAAGGTGATACATCAAGGCGCATGTCGTCAAAGGCATGTGGAGCACCTTTCAACCAGGTGAATGGAAATCAACTATTGTTTTCACAATAATCCAAAAAGACCAATAATCTCAGTAATGTCAAAAACAGTTTGAGGGGAGTACAATCAAGGTAAGTGATAAATGTCAAAGGTTAGAATTCCCTTTTACTACCTCTCAATCTGGGGTTAGTGGTGTAAAGTTCAGACTTTATATGAATTACAGTGCCTTCAGAAACTATTCACTTCACCTTGACTTTTTCCACATTTTGTTGTGTTACAAAGTGGGATTAAAATGGATTTAATTGTCATTTTTGTTGTTGTCAATGACTGAGACAAAATACTGTATATCTTGATTTGTGTTCAAATGCTGTCTGTGTACCTCTGTGTTTGTGTGTGTGTGTGTGTGTCTCTTCACAGTCCGGTGTAGTTTTATCTGTTTTTTTTTTATCTGATCCTCCTGCTTGACTGAGCTAAATGATGTGGAAAAGAGTTCTATGTAGTCATGGCTCTATATAGTACTTTGCGTTTCCTGTAGTTCGTTCTCGACTTTGGGACTGTGAAGAGCGTCTGGTGTCAGGCCTTGTGGGGTTTTCATGGGTGTCTGAGCTGTGCGCTAGTCGCTTAAACAGTCAACTCTGTGATTTCAACATGTCAATACCTCTCACAAAGACAAGCAGTGATGCAGTCACCACCCTGAGCCAGGAGAGATTGACATGCATATTATCAATGCTGGCTCTCTGTGTACATCTAAGGGCCGGCCAGTGCTGCCATAGATTTCCAAGCCAATTTAAATCAACACTGTAACGAGACCACTTAGGAACATTCAATGTCGTCTTGGTAATCAACTCCAGTGTATATTTGGCCTTGTGTTATAGGTAGTTGTCCTGCTGAAAGGTGCATTTGTCTCCCAGTGTCTGTTGGAAAGCAGACTGAACCAAGTTTTCCTTTAGGATTTGCCTGTGCATTGTCATTTAGTAATTCAAATGGTGCCGGAGCAGAAGGTAGACTTGTTACGTGCCCACAACCGATTGTGTTTTTATGTTTGTAACTTATATTTGTAATATTTTTGTACATAATGTTGCCGCTACCGTCTCTTATGACCAAAAATAACTTCTTAACATCAGGACTGCGATTTCTCACCACAGACAATCAGAATCCTTTTTCTTCTTTCACGACTCTGACGAACCAGAGGCAGAGGAAATACTGCTCCCTAGGAACAGGCTTTGACCCCCGTGATCTGCGTGAAGAGGTGGAGAAAGAGAGGCCGGAGTGCGGGCTGCCTTCTGAGGAGTAGGCGGAGATCGAATTAACCCCCACTCCCCTCAATTCTATTCGCAAACATGCAATCTTTGGACGAGTTATTGAGAAGATTAAACTACCAACGGACATTAAAAACTGTAACCTCTTATGCTTCACAGAGTCGTGGCTGAATGATGACAATATCAACATACAGCAGGCTGGTTGTACTGGCAGGATAGAACAGCGGCGTCTGGTAAGACAAGGGGCGGTGGTCTATGTATTTTGGTAAACAACAGCTGGTGCACGATATCTAAGGAAGTCTCAAGCCATTGCTTGCATGAAGTAGAGTTTCTCACGATAAGCTGCAGACCACTTTACCTACGGAGATATTTCTAATCTATATTCTACCTATTTTCTAACAACATGTTAAATGTGCAACCAGAGGGAAAATAACTCTGGACCACCTATACTCCACACACAGAGATGCATACAAAGCTTTCCATTTGGCAAATCTGATCATAATTATATCCTCCTGATTCCTGCTTACAAGCAGAAATTAAGTAGGAAGCACCAGTGACTAGATCAATAAAAAATTGACAGACGACAGATGCTAAGATACAGTTTTTCTAGGACAGACTGGAATATGTTCCGGGCTTCCTTCAATGGCAATGAGGAGCACACCAGATCTGTCATTGGCTTCATCAATAAGTACATCGATGATGTCCTGGATTGCAGGCAGCATCCGCACTGAGCTAATGGGTAGAGCTGCCGCTTTCAAGGAGCGGGACTCTAACCCGGAAGTTTATTATAAATCCCGGTATGCCCTCCGACGAACCATCAAACAGGCAAAGCATCAGTGCAGGACTAAGATCGAGTTTTACTACACCGGCGCTGATGCTCATCGGATGTGGCAGGGCCTGCAAACCATTACAGACTACAAAGGGAAGAGAGCTGCCGAGAGCTGCCGAGAGCTGCCAAGTGACATGAGCCTACCGGACGAGCTAAACTACTTCTGTGCTCGATTTGAGGAAAATAACACTGAAACATGCATAAGAGCACCAGCTGTTCTGCAAGACTGTGTGATGCGCTGACCAACTAGCAAGTGTCTTCACTGATATTTTCAACCTCTCCCTGTCCGTGTCGGAGTCTGTAATATTAACATGTTTTAAGCAGACCACCATAGTGCATGTACCCAAAAACACTAAGGTAACCTGCCACATCACCAACGAACTAACATGGTCCAAGCACACCATGACAGTTGTGAAGCGGACACGACCTATTACCCCTCAGGAGACTGAAAAGATTTAACATGG
This sequence comes from Oncorhynchus keta, assembly GCF_023373465.1. Classification (NCBI taxonomy): domain Eukaryota; kingdom Metazoa; phylum Chordata; class Actinopteri; order Salmoniformes; family Salmonidae; genus Oncorhynchus; species Oncorhynchus keta. Next base: position 6,875,729 of record NC_068453.1, read on the forward strand.
GTCCTCAGATCCTCAAAAAGGTTCTACAGCTGCTCCATCCAGAGCATCCTGGTTGCATCACTGCATTGTATGGAATCTGCTCGGCCTCCGACTAAAATGCACTACAAAGGGTAGTGCGAACAGCCCAGTACATCACTGGGGCCAAGCTTCCTGCCATCCGGGACCTCTATAACAGGCAATGTCAGAAGAAGGCCCTAAAACTTGTCAAGGACTCCAGTCACCCTAGTCATAGATTGTCTCTCAACTACCACACGGCAAGCGGTATTGGAGCAGCAAGTCTAGGTCCAAGAGGCTTCTCAACAGCTTCTACCCCCAAGCCATAAGACTCCTGAACATCTAGTAAAATATCTACCCAGACTATTCACATTGCTCACCCCCTCCCCTCTCCACACCACTGCCACTCTCTGTTGTCATCTATGCATAGTCACTTTAATTAACTCTACCTACATGTACATACTACCTCAACTAACCAGTGCCCCCGCACATTGACTCCAAAAAGTGATTTTTTTATTTCGGGGTGTTGCATGCTATCAGATAATAGCTTCTCATGCTTTTGCCGAAAAGCATTTTAAAAATCTGACTTGTTGGCTGGATTCACAACGAGTGTAGCTTTAATTCAGTACCCTGCATGTGTGTTTTAATGAACGTTTGAGTTTTAACGAGTGCTATTAGCATTTAGCGTAGCGCATTTGCATTTCCAGATGTCTAGATGGGACGCCTGCGTGTCGGGTCGACCTAAGAGGTTAAAGCCGGATTTGGATACAAAAAGATTTCCCAAGCTTTAAACATCCCAAGGAGCACTGTGCAAGCGATAATATTGAAATGGAAGGAGTATTAGACCACTGCAAATCAAGACCTGGCCGTCCCTCTAAACTTTCAGCTCATACAAGGAGAAGACTGATCAGAGATGCAGCCAAGAGGCCCATGATCACTCTGGATGAACTGCAGAGATCTACAGCTGAGGTGGGAGACTCTGTCCATAGACAACAATCAGTCGTATATTGCACAAATCTGGCCTTTATGGAAGAGTGGCAAGAAGAAAGCCATTTCTTAAAGATATCCATAAAAAGTGTTGTTTAAAGTTTGCCACAAGCCACCTGGGAGACACACCAAACATGTGGAAGAAGGCGCTCTGGTCAGATGAAACCAAAATGGAACTTTTTGGCAACAATGCAAAACGTTATGTTTGGCGTAAAAGCAACACAGCTCATCACCCTGAACACACCATCCCCACTGTCAAAGATGGTGGTGGCAGCATCATGGTTTGGGACTGCTTTTCTTCAGCAGGGACAGGGAATATGGTTAAAGTTGATGGGAAGATGGATGGAGCCAAATACAGGACCATTCTGGAAGAAAACCTGATGGAGTCTGCAAAAGACCTGAGACTGGGACGGAGATTTGTCTTCCAACAAGACAATGATCCAAAACATAAAGCAAAATCTACAATGGAATGGTTCAAAAATAAACATATCCAGGTGTTAGAATGGCCAAGTCAAAGTCCAGACCTGAATCCAATCGAGAATCTGTGGAAAGAACTGAAAAATGCTGTTCACGAATGCTCTCCATCCAACCTCACTGAGCTCGAGCTGTTTTGCAAGGAGGAATGGGAAAAAAATCAGTCTCTCGGTGTGCAAAACTGATAGAGACATACCCCAAGCGACTTACAGCTGTAATCGCAGCAAAAGGTGGCGCTACAAAATATTAACTTAAGGGGGCTGAATAATTTTGCACACCCAATTTTTCAGTTTTTGATTTGTTAAAAAAGTTTGAAATATCCAATAAATGTTGTTCCACTTCATGATTGTGTCCCACTTGTTGTTGATTCTTCACAAAAAAAATACAGTTTTATATCTTTATGTATGAAGCCTGAAATGTGTCGCAAAGTTCAAGGGGGCCGAATACTTTCGCAAGGCACTGTAGAGATGGGATATGTGTTAAACACCATTATTGCACACAGAGTCCATGCAACATTTTTACTCCTGAATCTATTTAGGCTTGCCATAACAAAAGAGTTGATTACTTATTGACTCAAGACATTTCAGCTTTTCTGTTTTTTTTATCAATGAATTAAAACACAATTCCACTTGGACATTATGGGCTATTGAGGGTGCAACATGGAACCAAAAAGGATTCTCCTATGGGAACCGCCAAAGAACCCTGTTGAAACCTTTTTGGAGTTGAATGGCCTTAATATGTTAATACAAAGAGATATGAAGGCTTATGGCAAAGTGACATTTGAGTCATTCAGTTCACCTACAGTGGCGACCTAGCAGTAGCCTGCCTGAATGAAAGTCCAGCACTCAACCTAATGAGCTCTTATGATCTAAAGGTTCTGGGCAAAACAATCTGTTTTTAGATCACTGTCCTCTTTAGTCCTTTCTTTAGTCAGGAGATGAAGTAAACTGCACTTGATCTTTTAAAGTTTGAAGTAGCATGGTCGAGCAGTTGACACACTTGATACCTAGTTCCCCAATTTCCTTACATTGAAGCATTTCCATATTCCCATTATAGAAGATCCACTTAAATTCAAAAGTGATTGAAAAGCTTGCTGTGGAAGGGATGTGCACATTGTAGATGTTTTACACATGTTTTCGTTGCCTACTGGCTGCCAGCTCCTAGCCAAAGAATATGATAATGGTAATTCTATATTGAATTCCCCCTACCCTGTTATTTCTGTAAATGAATACTTTGAACCTTCTGGGTTTCTTTATTGAATGGAGCAGAAAAACATATATCTCGTTCTGAGTGAGCAGTTAACCAAAACATTCCTAAGGGGAATGATTCCTTGCTCCGTGTCTTGCCTTGCTCCCTCGCTCACTGTGCCTTGCTCCCTCGCTCACTCCCTGCACACTCTAGGAGCTCAGATCCACAAACCTCACCATCACAATGGATGCGTCCCCAATTCACTATATAGTGCACTATTTTTGACTAGGGCCCGTAGGGTCCGGGTGGTGCACTAAAAAAGGGTGCCATTTGGAATACAGACAATGATAACAGACTGAATTTCAACTCTGGTAGTGAAATGTAATAACGTGGCGCTGATGATGAGAGTGTTTTAGAATAGCAAAGATGTCTACTGAGGCGAGGAGAGAAGAGAATGATCCTGTCAATCAATTTGATGAGAAGACACAGTCGTTAGTACACAGGGTGACGCCTATGACATGTCACTGCCATTTAAGGGATAGTTTGAGATTTTGGCAATGAAGCCCTTTAACTACTTCCCTACAGTGAGATTCACTTTTTTTGCGCCCAGTATGCAGGAAGTAAGATGTAATTTCGCAAACCAAGAAGCATTACTGCAATGAAGTCTATGGGAACAGCTAGCATGCTAGTTGTTGCCATAGACTTACAGTTATTGTGCTAATGCTATTTATATAGCAATGTCCTTCAAACTGAACACAGAGACAGAAAAATAGTTTCTAACTCTGGGGAAGTAGGTACAGTGCTTGTGAAAGAATTCACCCCCCTTCACGTTTTTCCTATTTTGTTTCCTTACAACCAGGAATTGGGGGGTTTGTATCACTTGATTTACACAACATGCCTTCCACTTTGAAGATGCTAAATATTATTATTGTGAAACAAAAAAGAAAGACAACAAAAAAATCTGAAAATGTGAATGTGCATAACTATTCACCCCCCCAAAGCCAATACTTTGCAGAGCCACCTTTTGCAGCAATCCACAGGCTCAAACTAAGTCAAAACAATCAGACAAAAAATCTAAATTGTATCCGTAAAGTTCACAGAAACTTGTTTATATTCAACCTTATATATATATATATACATACACACAGACAGACATAGGCTATGGTCGTTCTCATGCAAACAAACAGACCCTCACTCACAATGACTAGCTAACGTGTACTTTACCCATTTCATTACATCTTTATATATTGCAAAGAAAATGTAAAAACAGATAGATTTCAAGACGATCAGTGGTCATTGGGTTAAAAGACAGTCAATCAACGAGACAGTGGTCATATAATTGGTGCACAATGGGCTCGTCACTTGTTGTCTTCCAATCGGTTTTTCCCGGGGTCAATACGTCCCGCAAAATGGTTGTTTGGTTGTGTTACAAACAAATAGTTGATTGCAAGGAAACCAAACATGACTGGATAAAGTCAGGGAAAGTCTCTCTATTTTACGTTGGATGTTACGTCGAAAATTGAATTACACGAAATTGAACGAGATAAGCGTTCACAAAATGTTTTGTGTTAGGCTATAAAAAAATGGATTTAACCGAACAAAAGACCATTCATTGTGTAACAATGTGCCTTGGGATTGCAACCAGAGCAAGATCTTCAAAGGTAAACAATTTATTTCAATGCAATCTGTGATTTTGTTATGCAAGTGCTGGCTGAATAAGTAGTTTGAGATGGGTGTCTGTGCTCAGATAATCACAGCGTATTCTTTTGCAATAAATCATTATTTAAATCTGACAACACAGTTGGATTAGCAAGATTCTAGGCTTTCGAACCGTGTGAGACACTTGTATTTTCATGAATGTTTAATATGACTATTTATGTAGCGATCACCTATGTTGTCTAATTTAATCCCGCTAACGGGTTCGGTGCGCAGAGATGTTAAAATTGACGTAGATCTAAATTATTTAAAAAGCATATTGAAGTTAGAAGCAATAGGATTTGAAGCAATAACTATTTCAGCATCGTTTCGCGCTGCTCTGAGACAAGCATGGGGACTGGTCTTGATAAATCAATGAGATTGATATTTTCACGGAATCTCCGTTTGGGTATTGGTTACACTACAATTAGGGTGTGGATATGTTGTGCCCTTAGATATTAATTTAGAGTCCTCTAATCCTCTTATGCTCTTAGTACTGTAGCCTACTCCTGACCGTCACGTTGTACAGCGTCATATTTTCCGTTTCATCCTCACGGAAACCCTGAGGGTTTCATTTTTAGTTTTCTTGGAATAGAATCACCATAATATTAATCAAATTAATTAAGCAACATTTCTTAAAATCAATCCCACTAAACTATGTTCTTACAAAAAATATATTTGTATTCTCTAGTAATGCTAATATTGAAGACTATCAAATTCTTCTCAAAGATGCCCTCTGGTGGTTAAACTAGCACTAACTTGCATGAATGGTAAAAATGGTAACAAATTAAATAATGTGCCATAGAATTCTGCAGCAGCCCGCAATGTGTGCAGCAGTATGATGCAACGTTAAAAGGAGGAACCACTGTACATATAAATGCCAATACATACACACAACTATCTAGGTCAAATAGGGAAGAGGTGTTGTGCCATGAGGTGTTGCTTCATCTGTTTTTTTAAACCAGGTTTGCTGTTCAATTTAGCCATATGAGATGGAATGGAGTTCCATGCAATCATGTCTCTTTCATGAATCTGTTCTGGATTTGGGGACTGTGACAAGACCCCTGGTGACATGTCTGGTAGTGTCAGAGCTTTTTGTAAGTTGACTATGCAAACAATTTGGGGTGCAGTAGTAGCTACGATGGGGAGAAGTCTGTCTATAATAAAGCAATGCTCTGCCTTCTTAACAACACTATCAACAAGGCAGGTCCAACAGGCCCTAGTTTTGTCGCACCTCGACTACTGGTCAGTCGTGTGGTCAGATGCCACAAAAAAGGACTTAGGAAAATTGCAATTGGCTCAGAACAGCCCTTGGATGTACACAGAGAGCTAATATTAGTAATATGGTGTCAATCTCTCCTAGCTGAAAGTTTAGGAGAGATTGACTTCATCACTACTTTTATTTATGAGAGGTATTGATTGACATGTTGAATGCACCGAGCTGTCTGTCTAAACTACTGGCACACAGCTCAGACACCCATGCATACCCAACAACACATGCCACCAGAGGTCTCTTCACAGTCCCCAAGTCCAGAACAGACTATGGGAGGCACACAGTACTACAGAGCCATGACTACATGGAACTCTATTCCACATCATGTAACTAACGCAAGCAGTGGAATTTGATTTAAAAAAACAGATTTAAAAAACGTATGGAACAGCGGGGACTGTGAAGCAACACAAACATTGGCATAGACACATGCATACACACACACACGATAACATACGCACTATACCACTATAGTAGTGGAGTGGGGGCCCGATGTGTCACAGTGTGTTGTGAAATCTGTGAATGTATTAAGAAAAGCCTAAAGGAGTGTGTGTCCACAGGCATAGAAGGAAGCTTCAGTAATTCCTCGACTTAAACATAATAAAGCCCCGTTTGCCCGCTCTAACAGCCGCCCAATCACTTTGCTGCCTCTTCTTAGTAAACTAATGGAGAGAATTGTTTTCGAAACAAATGCAATGCTATTTTTAAAAGAACAAGTAAAATACGGACCATTAGTATGCAGGTAGAGAGGAGGGCACTCAACGTACACTGCACTGACTCAGATGACTGACGATTGGCTCAAATAACTGTTTGAGCTGTAATTGTTAGATTTCAGTGCAGCCTTTGATGTTATTGATCATATACGTTGTAACTGGACAAACTCACTTGTTATGGCTTGATCACCTGCTATCACATGGTTGGAGAGTTGCTCAGAGAGTATTCTTCAATAGAAGCTTCTCTAAACATCAAATCAGAAGGCCCAGGGAAAGAAATGGCGTTTCAAATTCATTTCAAATAAATACAAAAATAATAAAGAAGGAAGCTTGCACAGAAACAAAATATTCCAAAACAAGCATCCTGATGGGAACAAGCCACTAAAGTAATACTGAAACAAATGTGGCAAAGCAATTCATTTTTTGCCCTGAATACAAAGTGTAATGTTTGGGGCAAATCCAATACAACACATTGCTGAGTACCACTCTCCATATTTTCAAACATAGTGGTGTTATGGGGATGCTTGTAATCATTAAGGACTGTGGAGTTTTTCAGGATAAAAAAAAAAACGGAATGGCGCTGAGCACAGGCAAAATCTGGTTCAGTCTGCTTTCCACCAGACACTGGGAGATTAATTCACCTTTCAGAAGGACAAATATACACTGTAGTTGCTTACAAAGAAGATAGCGAATGTTCCTGAGTGGCCGAGTAACAGTTTTGACTTAAATCTGCTTGAAACTCTATGGCAAGACCTTAAAATGGTTGTTTAGCAATGATCAACATCCAATTTGACAGAGCTTGAAGGATAATGAAAATAATAATGGGGAAATGTTGCACAATGTGGAATAAATCAAGGGGTATGAATACTTTCTGAAGGCACTGTATGAATTTACAGTTGTATTAGAGTCAGCGTTATAATCATGTAAAACTTCAAGCCCAAATCCCCATCTGCATCCATGGCTAATTTAGGAAAAGGCCAATGAATTATACTCTTGAGCAAACAGTTGGTGGCAGTATGCACATTTTCAGTTTGTTTGCCAACTCATAGAAGTAGTAGAAGAAAATTGACTTCTTTAAAATGGAGATTGCCTCACTTGCACTGACAGTGCACTCACAGACGAAATAATGGGACATATATAAAGATTATATCTCTATCTATCTCTGTGGGTGAGATAGATTCAGCCAATTGAAGGAAAATTATGAAACACAGAGAATTATTATAATTTTTTTGAAATTTCATGGTCACATTTTTGAGGAAGCCTGGGTTCCTTTGGTAATCGTGAATACACGCTACTGCACACACACACACACACACACACACACACACACACACACACACACACACACACACACACACACACACACACACACACACACACACACACACACACACACACACACACACACACACACACACACACCACAAATGATTCCCAATCTGTCACTATGCTATCACACAAATGCCACAGATTTTTAAGGAGATGTAAATATGTCTTTTGAAGTAATTATTGTTTGTTGAAGATGTTGGAATAGTGATGTCAGGCTCTGGCAAAATGACTTGGAATGTGTCTCATGTACATATAATCCTATATGCATACTGTAGGCGATATGAAATGTGATTTTCCTTTCCGGCCTTCTCACCATGCTTTTTTTGAGGCCTGAATGTACAGCATTCTGAATCTACAGCAACAGAGTAGGAACATGAAGGTGCATGTCGTTTCCGCCATGGACTCCCCTTCTAGCTCATCGTTGGGGTCTAGTGTGCCACGCAGCCTCGGGTTTTTATGTCTAATATATTCTCTGTATTTAAATGACACTTATAATTCATTCAAAAACCAGTGGCTGTTATTTTGATTTATGTTGAAGGATGACACGACTCATAGGACCACATCATTGCCCGCCGGACAGGCTGGTGTCATCAATCTATGGTTCATAATAAATTCTAGGCCAGCAGGTCTTTGTTTTTCTATTGGAGATTGGAATTGCATTTTGCTAGACAGATAGATATGAAGCTCTCAGTCATGAAGCTTTATAAAATCACCTTTGTCTTAATCCACTGATCAATACATTCGGACAGGATGAAATAACACTTTAAAGTATATTTACAATCCTTAGGAATGGGCAATCTGCGAAAGGCTCAGAGAGGCAGGCAAAAGAATCTTCAGCCGAGAGAAGAAACAAATGTTGTTTACTTATTGAATGTCTTCATCTTTAGCAATGACTCACCTTCATTGTATTTGTACAGCATGTACATATATTTTCATAATTTAGCAGTTTGATTGTATAATAAAGTAATGAGGACATGGTATTTCTAAAACAATGTGGTTTTTTTTTGTGTTTTTTTTCTCTGTCATGTTACTGACTTGAAGCCGTGAGGTGACATACAGTGTAGGTTTAAAACATGCCTGCCGTCTGCAGCCATATTCTAAGGCATAGATGGGACACAAAATCACATAGACGATCTGAAGTATGTAGTAGTTACTAATTGCCACACATTTGGCACGTCGAGACCCGTGACATATTACAGCCATAGATAAACGCAAATGCCTTTCATAGCCTTTCATCGGCATGTCAGAATACGCAAACCAACACTGTTTGAAACCGCTCTGACTCACAACCTCTATCAGTCCATTTAAATGTATAGAGCGCAGCGCCCCCGTCACGTCTCCATCTCTCTCCACACGAGGTTTTATAGCGTATTCATCAGAAGAGTTCCCTCGGGGGCCATCATCAGACTCCCGGGCCGACCGCTGAGAGCGGAGCTCCACGACTCCACATTGTTAGACTAATGAAGGGACGGGATTTGATTAAAACATTTCAAACATTTGGTCCCCGATGTGGCACAAAGAGGGTCTCCCACTGAGTGCACTTAACACCCGCCAGTTGCTAGGCTGAATGGATTGGACGCCCCGGCGCTCACAAAGGTGAGTTGACAAATCACTCTCTGAGTCTCAAATGGGCACCCTATTCCCTACATAGTGCACTACTTTTGACCAGATCTAGTCAGCCCTGTTCAAAATGAGTGTACTATATTGGGAATAGGGTGCCATTTGGGAAGCAAACCATAGTAATGCATTCACCAGAGCACCTCCTTTCCCTATTCCCTCGCTCCCCTCCTCTCTCCACGCTCGCAATGACACCAGTCATTAAAATTTCATTTGACAGTGTTTGTGTGTCAGCTCCTCGCAGATATCACCCCTGATAGCTGGCTGTGTAGTGGGGGAACAGTCTTCCTTCGCCTGGGGGGAATGTAGAGATCAGTGTGTGTAGTATCCTAGTAGGGCGACTCTCTATGGCATTGCAACAAAATGGGGTTAAGGAGATATAAAATGTAATAGATAATGGCTAGTTCCAGTCCATTTTGCTCAAAAACCCAAACAATATCAGACTCCACCTTATGCTCCACAGGAAGTGAATGTGAGCAAAAGAAGAAAGTTATGTAAGGATGTATTGTATTATTACAGTGAAACGTTTGATCAGTTTCATGAAGATTACCATGCGCTAAAGAGGTATACCATGAATATTGGCACATCTAAGGGCTTTTAGCTGTGACATTGTCCATATACAGTACCATGTCTTCTGTGTGCATCATCACTTAAGTAATCTACAGGCAATTGGAGCTTCGAGGAAATAATCATTTGTAGAAGACACATTTGAGGCTGGCTCAAACAAACTGTAACACTTTATTTGGATAGTCCATCTCTACATGCTCTACAGACTGTCAGTATGGGCTCCCGAGTGGTACAGTGGTCTACGGCACTGCATCTCAGTGCTAGAGGTGTCACTACAGACACCCTGGTTTGAATCCAGGCTGTATCACAACCGGCTGTGATTGGGTCCCATAGGGCGGTGCACAATTCCTCCAGCCCTTCGACGATCTCCAGGTCAGTCTTTTAACCACCCGGGGACCTTCTGGCTCTCGGACTTTGGCGCAATAGGTGTCAATTTTGGGCTGAGCTGGGCTGGGCATACGAGCTTGGGCCAAGGTGGCCATTTAGGACCTGGATTCTCAGGTCTGGGATCCAAATGCGGGGCCGGCCAGAGCAGGGCTCAATCTAGCCTTCACCACTGACAAGGTGAGGACTCTACCTGTTGAGCCATATGGCTATCAGAGAGTGCAGAGGGGTGCTATGACTCCCAGAATCCATCCATCATATGCATACCAATTGGTCCCAGCAGGGGGCAAATTATCGGACCGGCAGATGGGGCTCATTAGCCCCTTCTTTACATTTAGGGTTAGGTTTGTAACAAGGATAGTAAACTCTTGTAAAAAAGTATAGATTTGTTCCAAAGACTTTTCACTGGTGTTGTACCCTGATAGGTATGTCCTTTGCACTTACAGGTACATAACTGTGTACCTTTCTTACATATACTCCACAGGCACAAAATCATGGTCTTAGAAAAAATACATTTTGTTTTAATAGGAAACCACCACAAGGACAAGGCCATGTGTTCTTTTAAACACTTTCACTCACGGGTGGCCAAAAATAACGAACTGAAAAACACACCCACACTAAGCCATGCCTCCAGTAAAATTTCCCAGTATGCCTTGCCTTTTCGAGTGACTTGTAGAGTTATCACACATGACTCTATTTGCTAGTGACAGAGACATGTTCTGAAATATATTACAAAACATATTTTAAATAAACAAATAAAAAGCAATGCAACTGTTTATGACAATACATTGCATATTTAATATTGCATTATGTTAGGCAGAAATCTTATGACATTGAGGAGTATATCACATCAGTCACCAGCTTAATCAAAAAGTGCATTGATGATATTGTCCCACAGTGACCGTACGTACATACCCCAACCAGAAGCCATGGATTACAGGTAACATCTGCACAGAGCTAAAGGGTAGAGCTGCCGCTTTCAAGGAGTGGGACCCTAACTTATAAGAAATCCTGCTATGCCCTCAGACAAACCATCACACAGGTAAAGTGTAAATACACAACTAAGATTGAATCCTACTACACCGTCCCTGACACTCGTCAGATGTGGCAGGGCTTCCAAACTATTATAGACTACAAAGGGGTGCCCAGCCATGAGTTTCCCATTGACACAAGCCTACCAGAAAATTTAAATCACTTATATGCATGCTTCGAGGAAAGCAACACTGAAGCAAGCATGAGAGCAACAACTGTTCCGGACAATCGTGTGATCACGCTCGCCGTAGCCGATGTCAGCAAGACCTTTAAACAGGTCAACATTCACAAGGTCACAAGGCCAGATGAATTACCAGGAAGTGTAAGTATCTGGCAAGTATCTTCACATACATGTTCAACCTCTCCCTGGCCGAGTTTGTAATAATTAAGTTTCAAGCAGACCACCATAGTCCCTGTGCCCAACAGCAGCAAGGTAACCTGCCTAAATTGCTATCGACCAGCAGCACTCACGTTTTTAGCCATGAAGTGCTTTGAAAGGCTGGCCATCACTCACATCAACACTATCATCCCAGAAACCATAGATCCACTCCAATTTGCATACTGCCCCAACAGATCGACAGATGTCACAATCTCTATCACACTCACCTCTGCCCTTGCCCTACTTGAGAAGGCTGTTCATTGACTACAGCTCTGTGTTCAACACCAAAATGCCCTCAAAGCTCATCACTAAGCTAAGGACCCTGGGACTAATCACCTCCCGCTGCAACTGGATCCTGGACTCCTGATGGGCTGCCCTCAGGTGGTAAGGACAGGCAAGAACACATTTGCCATTCTGATCCTCAACACGGGGGCCCCTAAGGGGTGCGTGCTCAGTCCCCTCCTGTACTCCCTGTTCACCTATTACTGCGTGACCAAACACGACTCCAACACCATCATTAAGTTTGCAGACGACACAACAGTGGATTGCTTGATCACCGACTTCGATGAGACAGCCTATAGGGAGGTCAGAGACCTGGCAGTGTGTCAGGACAACAACCTTTCCCTTAAAAGTTCTTATGGTATAGGGGACGCTTGCATCCCACTTGGCCAAAAGCCAGGGAAAATGCATTGCGGCAAATTCAAATAAAATGACTTTAATTAAATCACACATGTAAGATACTAAATTAAAGCTACACTCGTTGTGAATCCAGCCAACATGTCAGATTTTAAAAAAGCTTTTCGGCGAAAGCATAAGAAGCTATTATCTGATGATAGCACCATAGTAAACAAAGAGGTTAGCATATTTCAACCCTGCAGGCACTACACAAAATGCAGAAATAAAATATAAAACATGCCTTACCTTTGACGAGCTCCTTTTGTTAGCACTCCAATACGTCCCATAAACATCACAATTGGTCCTTTTTGTTCGATTAATTCCGTCCATATATATCCAAAATGTCCATTTATTTTGCGCGTTTGATCCAGAAAATAAACAGCTTCCAAATGCACAACGTCACTACAAAATATTTCAAAAGTTGCCTGTAAACTTTGCCAAAACATTTCAAACTATTTTTGTAATACAACTTTAGGTATTTTTAAACGTTAATAATCGATCAAATTGAAGACAGGTCTATCTGCATTCAATACAGGAAGACAACAAACCAAGCTACTTTTCAAGTCTTGCACAACTCTCAACAGTGTTACACAGTTCCTAGATGGCCGTACTTCTTCATTGCACAAAATAATAACCTCAACCAAATTCCAAAGACTGGTGACATCCAGTGGGAGCGGTAGGAATTGAAAACAAGTTATTAGGAAATATAATTTCCCAATGAGACCTAACTGAACAGACAGAGACCTAAAAAAAAACGGTTAGTCCTCTGGGTTTTGCCTGCTACATAAGTTCTGTTATACTCACAGCCATGATTCAAACAGTTTTAGAAACTTCAGAGTGGTTTCTATCCAAATCTACTAATACTATGTATATCGTATATTCTTGGCATGAGTAGCAGGAAGTTGAAATTGGGCACGCTGTTTATCCAAAAGTGAAAATGCTGCCCCCTATACCTTAAGAAGTAAGGTGATCAAGACAAAAGGAGGTGATTGTGGACTACAGGAAAAGGAAGGCTGAGAATGCACTCATTCTCATCGACGGGGCTGTAGTGGTGCAGGTTGAGAGCTTCACGTTCCTTGGTGTCCACATCACAAACAAACTATCATGGTACAAACACACCAAGACAGTTGTGAAGAGAGCACGACAACACCTATTCCTCCTCAAGAGAATAAAAAGATTTGGCATGGGTCCACAGATCCTCAAAACGTTCTACAGATGCGCCATTGAAAGAATCCTGACTGGTTGGGTCACTGCCTGGTATGACTAACCAGCACGTTGACTCTGTACCGGAACACCCTGTATATAGTCTCGTTATTGTTATTTATTTTATAAATGTTTTATTTAGATTATTTAGTTTAAAAAAATATTAAAACTGCATTGATGGTTAAGGGTCCAATACCTGTTGTATTGAACGCATGTGACAAATTAAAATGTATTTGATTTATATCAGATCTGCTTTAGCCAACATAGCGGTTGTTTTGGTGCTGTTGAAGGTGGAACTGCATTAGAGGTGTCAAATCCACAAGTGGGTCCCAGCATTGTACCGAAAGCGAACATTGCCATTGGCTGAATGGAGTCGCATTAACAGAAATCCCATGTAACCTTGTTTACAAGTTCAAACACTGGAATGTGAGTTAAAAGCTGATATCAACTCTCATTATTTGGTCCAATTTCTCACTTTGAGAGTAATTGTTTCTTTATAGCCTACACTCTTGTTCTGAACTTCTAATGTGAGTGAGGCAGGTGTGGCTTTGTGACAATGATCACAAAAGCAGCTGCTCACTGATTTGAAGGCTCCAATGCAGTTCAGACTGCTATTGCCGGTTAAGGCTTCATCTAATTTAAGTTATTCCTTCGTATTTTTATTTCAGATGGAAATAACATCAATCTCCATGCACTGTAAATGACAACTTGATAAGAGCTATTCTTAAGAGCTAAGTGAATGAGTGAGCCCTTTGGATAAGGGGATTGTAAATGGAAATGACAATTGTTTTAGACATATCTTACCTTCTGATCGCTGGAGACAAATGTGAAACCAGTCGTATGACAGAAAACTAAAGCATATCAAACACGTTACCTTTTCCAGGTTTATGAAATGCTGGTCTAATAACTTGGGATGAAATTTGGAAACACAAGCTATAGGCTTCTGTAAGCATGCGCAAATTACAGTATGGCGCCAAACTTACCATATGCCCTTTTCACTGTATTTCTTTAAACAAGTTGTATAGTGGTAAAAACCAGCCACTATTGGTAGCCACCATTAGTTATACCCACATACATTTATATCTGTCACTGATTTAAGTATTAGTTTCCTTACATGTTGCATCATTCCATTCCATCGTTAGTTTGTCTTTCTTTCTTCAAATCAGAACAGGGGCAAGAGATACAGACTGATGGGGTGGGCTAAAGACATAGTCAGGATAGGGTTGCATGGAAACCCTCTCGTAAACATAACCAGAGACCCTGAAGCCATATACAATATCCCGAGGCAGCACATCGGAGAGGCAATCTCATCCACAATCCCATTAGCATGCTTCTATGAAACCTTACCGAGACAGTCGGAGTGCTGCTTGGATTCTTGGGTCAGACTGATCAAAGCAATTGACCTTGCCAATGAGTGCGTGCAAAGACAGGGAAAAATAGTGGATGATCCAGGTCATGAGGTGACCATGATGTTTGTTAAGCACTGGCCTGACCCAGCAATATATTCCGCCCTTAGGTGCAGGCCTATTGAAAATTGGACAGCTGGAGATTTACGGGCAATGATTGGCAACCATCACAGAGACAAACAGTCAGCCAGACGCAGGGCGCAGAGTACTGCCAAGGAAGAAGATGCGATGACCCCCAATACGCTTGGTGTATAAATCAACAAGCTGTCGGTCATGATAATTCAGCCACACCCACTACCAGTGATCAGGCTTCATTGAACAAAGTGATTTCTCCCATAGAATAGTTTCTCTCAACCCTGGAACAGAATCACAGGAGAACTTTGGCCAGAGCTCCACAAACCAATACATCCGCTGGCCCCTGTAGAATGTATAAGGCCCCAGACCATTCAAGTCAGTCACACTGCTTTAAGGAGAGCCTATTTTTCAAGTGTCACATGACAGGCCATACAGGCTTTGAATGTACAGCAAGAAAACAAGTTGGAGAGGCAACTGCCGAAGCTCCCCCTGGGCCTGCTTTAAACTAACAAGCTCACATCAAGAGGGGGGCAGTGTGGGCGAACATGTTACACCCCCACAGAAAACCGTGGATACAAAGACTAAAAACACCATGAAAACTGAGACGATTTATCAGAAAATAGAGAGTAATGACTTTTTCTTTTCTATGTTCCAGTGCCAGAAACTGTAGAATTTCAAGCTCTGATAGACAGTGGGTCTATGACCTGCACGTTAACGGAGTCTGCTGAAGACACACTTCTGAGATGTAGCATGATAAATCCATGGTCTAGAAAGCCAACTCAAGTAATTACTGTAGGCTGTGGGGGGAAACAGGAACAGCCTATCTATGAATATGTCTTGAACATTGATCTTTAATATTGCAAGATGGCAGTGTCTGTTTTAGCTGTACCTGGACAGACAGACGGCGTGATAGTTGGATCGAACGCCATAAAACACGATGCAACAGGTTAAGAAAACAAAGTGGTATTGGGACAGCCGCTCCAAACCTGCCAAAGAAGATTCACATGGACTTTTACTCAGCATGCTAGCCAACGGGAACCGCTGGCACCGTGACAATATACCAGACAAAGTGGGAACTGTAGTGCTCAAGCAGTGTGACTCTCATGCCTCAGCATGAACATTTAGTCTGGGGAAAGCTGAAAGAAAAGCTGCCTCTATCTGTAACGGTTTTCTAGGTGTGAAGGAGAGTCGGACCAAAACGCAGCGTGTAGATTGCGATCCATGTTTAATGAACAAAACGTAACACAAATCTAAAATACAAACACTACAAAAACAAAGAATGTAACGAAAACCAAAACAGTATATACTAGTGTAAACTAACACAGACAGGAACAAGAACACTAAGGACAATCACCCACGACAAACTCAAAGAATATGGCTGCCTAAATATGGTTCCCAATCAGAGACAATGATAAACACCTGCCTCTGATTGAGAACCACTCCAGACAGCCATAGACTTTGCTAGATCACCCCACTAGCTACAATCCCAATATATACACACCAAAACCCCAAGACAAAACACACCACAATATAAAAACCCCATGCCACACCCTGGCCTGACCCAATACATAAAAATAAACACAAAATACTACGACCAGGGCGTGACACTATCAGTTGGTAGTACTGTAGCTGTAGAGGCCACTACAGCATGATCTGCACCAAGAAATGTCCTAGTAGGACACACTGTATGTCCTTTGAGGGGTGACAAGTGGGTCCCCATGAAAGTGAACAACATGTTAGACTGCCCTATTGTTCTCCACCGTAAGACCAAGCTGGCTGACGTGCACCCATGCCCATTCCCAGCCCTAGAATACCTAGAGCTCTACGCCAACCATGTTCAGGGCTCCACGAAGGTCCAGTCGGCTGTTCAGAATGCTCCCCAAGGGAAGAATGTTCAGTGAGTGGGGAAAGGGCAACGAGGAAGTATAAAAGCTGAAAGAGCTATATGCTCAACAGAAGTTGACATAGAGTCCTGTGAAGTGTCTGATAGGTGGAAAGAAATTCTAGTGGACCTTATTGCTCAGTATGAAGGCATCTTCTCCAGGGACCAACTTGACCGTGGGGGAAGCGAAGAGCGTCTTCCACCAGATACGACTCAAAGATGAAAAGCCTTTCAGGCTGCCGTACAGGGGGGTTCCACCATCTGACTACCAGAAACTGAGGCGGACGTTGGAGGAGATGGAGGAGCGGGGCATCATCCATAAGTCCAGTAGTCATTTGTTAGGACGGATAGGAGGAATATTGCCTCCAGTGCTTGACGACTGATGCTCCCTTTCCCTCTTATCCTGTTAACTTGTTTGGTGTGGGGACGTGGTTAGTCCCAAAGGGGGGCTACGTGGGTGAAAAATCCAGCTCGTTGGTAATTTTCCAATACCGATGGAGAGTCTCCCATCGCCTAGTCATTTTCCAATGCACATACTATTTCCTTTGGAAGTAGGAAGAAGAAGCAGTACAAGGTTAAACATTAGACATATGTAAACAGAATGAAGGTCAAAACCATATGGATGTGCAGGAGTGGTCCAACATAGAGTTAAGCATTAGACATACAGAAACAGAACTAAGTGGTATCTATGTGAATAAGCTAAACTGAGCCAACAAAGAACAGACTGTTTTGAGCCACATAGAATCTAGTCAAGGGATTAATAATTTCCAAGTGACACAGACCTGAACTGGTGTGGGACAGTAACTATATATTTTTTTATCTAACCAATACAGGGGCCACAAACTATGTATATGTATTGGGAAGACATTGTTGTGTTCATTAAAATCTATTGGAAATGTACTTATAATGGGAACATATATATGTAATAAATGTATTATATTTTATAGTGGACCTGTGGTTGCGCCACCAATATAATCTAAGAGTTAATCGTCTACATAGAAAGGAGGGAACATGTCTGGTGGAAATGTATAAATACTGATGTTTTGAACAAGAAGAGTCAGTCATTCTATGGAATTGCTCGGCTTCTGTTACTTTTGAAATAAATTGTTTTTGAATTGACAAGTTCCGGTATCTAAGAACAATTTGATTCAATATTTCCACAACACCATCTAGACCTTGCAGCTGATGCCATCTAGACCTTGAGAGTCTTTCAGACAACTTTTAGAGTCAATGACTCAAGTGATTGCTGAGTCTGATTAAAGAGACCATCTAGCTGCCCTGATTCAAGTCTTGTCAACTTTAGTTGAAGTGTAGGCCTAAGTGACAGAACCCCCAGTGAAACATGGAGGCCCAGAGGATAGATCAATAGAGAAATACTGTAGGTCTCAAGAAAGAAGTCACTCTTCATTTCTTGGTTCTTCTGTGGTACTTATAAAGACAGCTACAATAGCAAAGAGATTGAAGCCAGTTTAATTTGATATTTGTTGGACATGAAAATATGGCCTATTAATTGTAATGCATTTGAGAGTCGTATAATTAATTGTAGTCCATTTGAATTGCAGATCACCCCAAAGCATTGTCCGGGGTCTGGGGTGCTATGATGATGAACATATGGCAGCAATCATGTCACCTCCACAGCAATCACTGTTTAATTAAATGTCTACTTTAACACTATTACTGCACTGTGAGTATAAATGAAATTGGATTCCAAGAAATAATTCATCCGGTATTATTTATAAGGCATCGTTATTTAATACTTTTCAAAAAGACATAAAAAATACACAACTCAGGCAGATAAAAAGAAAACATTTGCTGATTCATTACTGCCTTTTAACATTATCTACTGTAACACCTCTCTAGCTCTCTCTTGGCTCTGCTTCTCTTCTTTGTCTCTCTCTCGCTTTACTCAGCTCACCCAGCTCTCTCTCTCTCTCTCTCTCTCTCTCTCTCTCTCTCTCTCTCTCTCTCTCTCTCTCTCTCTCTGTACTCCTTACTCTCAGCCCTCCCTCTCTCCTTCCCTCAGCTCTCTCCATCCCACTCTTTTCTCCCTCTCCCTCTCAACTATACCTCCCTCACTCATACCTCTGTCTCTCTCCCTACCTCTTTAGCTCTCTCCATCCCAGGCCATCTTTCTCTCCTCTCGGTTATGCAAAAACTCTGAATAATTTATTCAAGGTCCAGCATTTAGAAGTCTTAATCCTGGGCTGATGCTCTTAGGTGAGCCATAATTGTTTGAAACTGTAAAAGTGGAATTTCAGCCACTCAGATAATCACCCACTGTTAGGTTAATACCCGAGAAGGGAGGGATGGATGGATGGAGGCAGTACTGGAGGGATGGAGTGAACAAAAAACATGCAAGATTCAGCTGTCAGCCCGCCTGGTCAGCCTGGTCAGAATTATCATCCTCGCTTGGCCGGTGCAGGGGGGTATGTTAACACTCACCGCTCATGCCCAATTCTGTCCTCCCTCGTTCCCACCTCACAAAATCGTCCACCCAGTCCGCCCCAGCAGTCCCGGCCTAATGGAAGCTGACAGGGTGTAAATTAGTTTAAAAGAGTTGGCTGGCGGATGGTCATTTTTCTCATTTAGTGGTAAAATGAGCTGGCCGAGCCCCCAGCTGTCTGTCTTCCTTCCTGTGGGTTAAGAGGACGAGAGGCTCAATTCAACACATCAGGCCTTGATTACCATCTTGATGAGGCTGCTCCTCTCTCCATTTTCTTCCCTCGCTGTATCTCTCTTTTTTTTCTCACTCTACCTTTCTCTCTTTCTCACCCTCCCTCTCTCCGTCTCTAATTCCCTCCCTAACTGGGGGAGCAGAGGGTGAAGCAGAGAGAGAGAAAGAGAAAGCGAGAGCAAGTGAGAGAGAACCAGAAACCTATGGATGTAGGATTTTGTCAAGGCTTAAAAGTATTGTGTTGCAGGTCTGTTCAGCAACAAATAAAAGCAGCAGAAGCGTGAGCTACCATAGCGATGTACACTGCTTCCTCCAGGCGCTCCTTTTCTCTCTCTCTCTCTCTCTCTTGCCTGTCTCTCTCCAGGCTCCGGCTCGACTGGCTGTGTGTCAGAAACCCTCTCCTTCCTCAAAACACAGAGCCTATAGGAACAGTCAAACCAGCCTTAATGGACCGGCCTTGTCCATATTGCATGTGTTTATACTAAATACCTGATTAAAAGGCTTGATAAGGACACAGGGTTTTTTTAAGGATAATGCATAACAAAATGATGTACAATGGGATTTGGGGTTGATATTAATTCAGGTGAAACCAGGTGTTTTTGTGTGTTTCTTTATAATTGCTTTGGTAACTGCAAGCTTGTGATTTATTGTTGTCCACTCTGTCCCTGTCTTTGCTGGGTTGAAGAGGTGGCCTTAGTTATCCTGAACATGTGAAATGATTTCATACTGTTGATGGCTCCATATACTCCATTGGTTCTGGTTCACAACTACGTTTGACCTTCCAATAAAGTCTCCAAGCCAATGTTATTTACCTTCAAGCAAGATGTCCTTTTCCTCCTTTGAGTAATGAGCATTTCTGAGAACACACACATGTACAATACCAAAGTACAGTAATTAACATTAAAGCCATGTCCATGTCCACGTGCACCAGATGTTTCCTGGGTTCCTGTGAGGTGCATGTATAATGAGAGAAAGAGAGAGATTAGTCATTAATGGAGGCTGTTTAGCAGTGGTGTAAAGTACTTAAGTCGTTTTTTGGGGTCTCTCTATTTTACTATTTATATATTTGACTACTTTTGATTTTACTTCACCACATTCCTAAAGAAAATGATGTACTTTTTACGCCATAAATTTCCCCCGGTACACAAAAGTACTTGCTGAATTTTGAATGCTTAGCAGGACTGTAAAATTGCCTAATTCACACATTTATCAAGAGAACATTCCTGGTCATCCCTACTGCCTCTGATCTGGCAGACTCACTAAACACACACTTTGTTTGTAAATTATGTCTGAGTGTTGGAGCATGCCCCTGGCTCTTCGTAAATAAAGAATAATATTAATAATTATGCCATCTGGTTTGCTTTATAAGTCATTTGAAATTATACGTTTAGCAATTACATTTAGTTTTTATACTTAGGTATATTTAAAACCAAATACTTTTACTCAAGTAGTATTTTACTGGGTGACGAGAGACATTTTCTACTAAGGTATCTTTACTCTTACTCAAGTATGACGATTGTATACTTTTTCCACCACTGGCTGTTAGTTAGTTAGTGGTGTTTAACGAAGCCTGAAATCCCAGCAGACACCAGCACTTCTTCTTCTTCTTTGGATTGGAGGGGCGAGCCAGAGAGCACTGGCCTGGAACACCAAGCACAGACTGTACAAAACTGTACAGGGCAAAGGGTATGATGATAAGGGGAGGTGTTTGTTTAGACAGAGACAGGGTTTTAATCCGAAATGAACAGTTTCGTTGAACAGCTCTATTGCAAAATGTTTAGATCTGTCACAAATTCCAATCTGGTTTTAAGGAAAACAGCAGACATTCCAATTCACAGTCTGACTCTCAGCTATCTTTGTAAAGATCCAAATGTAAAAGTAGTCAATAGAATCACATCAAACAACACAAAGGATGCCACAACTGTTTGGCACACCTCTCCTCCTACAGTACATCCCTGGTGTATTAGTCAGGAGCTGAGGTAATGTTTAGCCTCTCACTGTCCTAGCCTTGACAGATCATTGGACCCAGTGCTCAGAAAACACCAAACAGTTTCATGGCTAGAAAATATTGGTGACGGAAGACATCTTCAGAGGAAAGCAGCTGCACGAGCCATATTGCTTTATTGATCCCCCCCATTTGAAAAGCGCTGGTTGCACTTCTTTAGATTTATATTGTAAACAAAGGCGTAAAATATCAAATGTGAATTAGCACTTAAATGTTTTACGTCGCAGCAGTTCATATTTTGTGCCATTGGTGCAGTATTGGTATTGCAGCAAGGCTGCAGAGGTTTATGTGAAGAGAGAAGGAGTCTTAGTGTTTAGTGTTGGTTCTTAAAGCAGAGGCAGGCTCTGCTCTGTCTCTCTCCCCTGTCCACGCAGCTGAATGACGGAAACACAAACACTGTGCCTTTAAGACGGTCACTGGAAACAGTCGAAGGCATAACATCAACCTCAACACTCACACACAGACACGCGCAAGGAAACATATACACACATGTACAGTGCCTTCTGAAAGTATTCAGACCCCACGGCCTTTTCCACATTTTGCTATGTTGCAGCCTTATTCGAAAATGGATTCAATTGTTTTTTTTTTTCTCTCATCAACCTACACACAATACCCCATAATGACATCACCATACCCCATAATGACATCACAATACCCCATAATGACAAAGCAAAAAAAACATTTTTTTAGAAAGGTTTGCTAAAATAAAAAACATATAATTTACATAAGTATTCAGACCCTTTACTCAGTACTTTGTTGAAGCACCTTTGGCAGTGATTACTGCCTCGAGTCTTATTGGTATAACACTACAAGCTTGGCACAACTGTATTTGGGGAATTTCTCCCATTCTTCACTGCAGCTATTTTCAGGTCTCTCCAGAGACGTTAGACCGGGTTCAAGTCCGGGGTTTGGCTGGGCCACTCAAGGACATTCAGAGACTTGTTCCAAAGCCACTCCTGCATTGTCTTGGCTGTGTGCTTAGGGTCGATGTCCTGTTGGAAGGTTAACCTTCGCCCCAGTCCAAGACCCTGAGCATTCTGGAGCAGGTTTTCATCAAGGATGTCTCTGTACTTCGCTCCGTTCATCTTTGCCTTGATCCTGACTAGTCTCCCAGTCCCTGCCGCTGAAAAACATCCCCACAGCATGATGCTGCCACCACCATGCTTCACCGTAGGGATGGTGCCAAGTTTCCTCCAGACGTGACACTTGGCATTCAGGCCAAAGAGTTCAATCTTGGTTTCATCAGACCAGGTAATCTTATTTTTCACGGTCTGAGAGTCTTTAGGTGCCTGTTGCAAACTCCAAGCGGGCTGTCATGTGCCTTTTACCGAGGAGTGGCTTCCGTCTGGCCACTGTACCATAAAGGCCTGATTGGTGGAGTACTGCAGAGATGGTTGTCCTTCTGGAAGGTTCTTCCATCTCCACAGAGAAACTCTAGAGCTCTGTCAGAGTGACCATCAGGTTCTTGGTCACCTCCCTGACCAATGCCCTTCTCCCCTGATTGCTTAATTTGGCTGTTCGGCCAGCTCTAGGAAGAGTCTTGGTGGTCCCAAACATCTTCCATGAAAGAATGATGGTGGCCCCTCCCGGGTGTCGCAGTGGTCTAGGGCACTACATTGCAGCGCTAGCTATGCCACCAGAGACTTCGCGCCCAGGCTCTGTCGCAGCCGGCCGAGCCTCATATTAAAAGGGCTGAATACTTATGTAAATGAGGTATTTCTGTTTTTTTATTTGCATACAAAAAATAAAACCGGTTTTCGCTTTGCCATTATGGGGTGTGTAGATTGCTGAGGATTGCTTATTTATTGAATCCATTTTATAATAAGGCTGTTGCATAAGACAATGTGGAAAAAGTCAAGGGGTCTGAATACTTTCCGAAGGCACTGTACAAATACGAACGTATCAACAGAACAGGATTGGGAAATGCGGATATGCTACACATATCACTATAGAGCTATAGGAAAGAGAGAAAGCATTTACACAGACAGATATACACACACAGTAATATTCTCCCATGTGTATGTGACCCACTTTGCCTCTTTCTCTACGGCAAAGACATTATCACAAGCTGTCTATTGTACCTCTAGGAGAAACGCCTCATTGTACTTTGCTCTAATCAAATTAAAATGTGTAGGAGACACGACTCCTCCGAACATCACACCGAACCTCCAGGATACGGGAGAGATTATTGAAATTCAATCAGATGTAATTAAATATTTTACAACTGTCTTGACAATCGCAGGCTACACACGCACATCACACACGTACACGTACACAAACACACACAAACACAAACACAAACACAAATGAAAAACACACGGGTCCTTTCAGGAAACTCACTTCTCATTTGCATCCTATGAAAACTTCTCTGTCAACAACAGCTGTCTTAGTATCCAGCTGGTGTTGGTGGAACAGGCTGATGATCCACTCAGTCAGGATTAGGAAGGAACGTCAGTCATCCAGCCAGCCGGCTAGTCAGACTGGTCCCAGTCAGTAAGTCAATGAAAGTCAGTCAGTCGGACTGAACAGCAGAGGGCCAAGTGTGGACAAGAGAAGTTCAGCATCTGGATCTTAACAAGTTGGAGGTTCATCTGGAAGGTATAGGCCTTCACTCAGAGCCTAACACACGACATTTGAATTTGTGTCTTTCATGGAATCCGAGCCCCTGGCTGAAAACCAGGACCTTGGACAGTACCACCTAATGTAGCAGGAGTCTGGTTATATGGTGCTGTCCAAGGGACTGATATCATCTCTTTTTATGTGTTTTCACTAGCATTAGATCCGTAGCCCGTTGCAGGGTAACAATGTGCAAGTTCTTCAACATCGTAATTTTGCAGTTCATTAAATATCGACCAGGTGTACTACTCTGCATTTGTACAGTATATTTTTGTATAATTATGGAATCCATTCCACCATAATACATACAGCCAGCAGCATACACATATGGAGCCAGTCACACTATAATTTCTGTCCTAACTGTCTGAGCAAATGCCTTAATCAACTCTGTATCAATACATTCATATGCATATGTTAGTATAATCAAATCCCATTGAGACTGTCAATAAATCATTTGATTTGGATTACTTATGTATATCAGGTGTGTACCTATTAGATATGTATGAGGAACTTACATGTGGACAATTAGACACTTTTTAAAGTAGATGGCGTAGAAGAAAATAAACAAGTATTTCTGGCAGTTTTTGGCATATAGGACAGGATAATTAAATAAACGTAATACAACATGAGGTTTGATAAATCTTACTTCCTTGAATAAATTGGATGACTTTGAAAACCAAAGTGTCTATATTAGCAAGTGATGGTTCTTTCATGTATTTCCTTTATTCTTAAAATATTTCATGATAAAAAAAGTGTCTCATGTAAATGATTCTAAAACTTTTCCCACAATGCCTCCCTTCTTCGCGTGTCATCATCATCTTCGTCTCTCAGGACTGGAGGTCAGCATTGTGCGACAGACACAAAAGCACAAAGAAATAAACTCGACATTATAGAGAAATGAGGAAGTAATCCACGCCTTTTACAATGCAATACTGCAGCAATCAGCAGGTTCCAAAGGCTGCTCATTGACTAAAGTGACAAAATCTCTGTCTGTGATGAGTTCAATTTTTGATAGATAGTGACTCTCAGGCCTGGAATTCAATCAGTTGCATTGAGGGTTCAGTCAGATTGTTTATGCTGTGTCAGAGTTGTTAACCACATTAAAACCGTACACTGCAAGACACTCTCACAGGCATCTGTAAAACATGACCATTAAATATTTAAACATAACTCAAGAGCATTTTTTTTTCTTTTATCTGTGATTGATAGTTTGGGAGATTAGAGGTGTGAGAGGGGAGAAGCTTACTTGTCATGAGAACAGAAAGAGAGCAGGACAAACCAGCGTTAGAGAGCTTGTTTTTCACGTTCTATGGCTGCCGTTATGTGACCACGTTATTCATGTCGAATAAGGTTCTCTACAAAGGTACAACATATAAAACTGTTAAATATATACGTTTTAGGCCTTTCAAAATACATTTTCATGAAATGTATCTTTCCACCACCCGCCAGCCTCAAATCAGAAATTACAGATTCAATGTTCTCTTTTAAGCCTCAATGATGATCAGTAGTTTTGCTCTTTTACCGGTTTTACCAACCATGCTTATTGCAATGTGTCCCAATTTGTAGCTTTTGAAAAATGCAAATCAGATTTTTTGTTTTAATACATAGATGTACGTTTACCTATATCTCCAGTTTCAAAATACAGTGGTGGGTTTAGTCAGAGAAAAAAAATGTCCGCAAAGTTTTTAAAGGTAACTCCTTTGATTGTATACTTTTCCCACTGG